>NW_010121154.1:0-52324 GCF_000699245.1 Pterocles gutturalis
GGCTCAAAGCAGCACACTTTCCTGATCTCTGCAGCTAAGATCACACACTCTCTGTTCTCTAGTGAAGTGTCAGGGTTGCAAGCCTAGAAACGGGCCCAGAAATACAAATGCAAGTGGGTTGTAATGCCTCTGAAGTGGTGCCGTGAGTGAAAATGTTGATGGGCTGCTACTCTCTACTAGGTTTGTGTAGCGTATCGTAGAAGTAGTAGGGCTGTCAGCATGGTCTCTTACGACAAGACTGGTGTAATGTGAGTGTCTGCAGTTCAGACTGGGGTGAATTGATGGGTTCTAAGAATGTTGATGATTTCTCACTTTCTAGGAAAACAGTTTCACATTTTATGTGGGATCACCTGAATGGAATTACTGAAAAGTGTTGGATGGAGGTTGGAGTGGCATTAAAAAGCTTTGACCTCATTTATAAGGGAATTCATTCTGGATAGTCTCAGGGAGCTTTGCTTTTAAATCATGTTTATTCTAATATTTCAAGAGATATTTATAAATAATTACTCCACATGAATACAGCACAAAATAGAGTAATAAAGGTTAGAATAAAGGAGCCATTCCAGTACTGGATAAATTAGTGATTTGTGAAGTCTTTCTTTAATTTCAGTGATTTTAAATATGAACGACAGGCTTTTCTGTAGCTAGTTTCATTAACACCGCCGTTAGGCTGGGATTTTGCAGTGCTTAGGAGGAAACGTAAGTTTTTGTTTGTTTGATTTGTATGAGTCTGACTGCAACCTTTTTTTGTGTAAGCCTGCAAAGCAAGGGTGAGAAATGGATGAAGGAAGCGACTTTTGATTTTTTTGAAATCTAATCCTTAGAGGATTTTGTAGTTTAACAGTTTGCCAGAAGGTGTCAGCTTACTCAATAGAAATTGTTTGATGATCTCTAAACTTTGGATTCCCTTTAGCACAGCAGATTCAGTTTAGTCATTTATAAAGCCACTAACTTGTGCCTTGTCTCAGAATGGCAGGAATACTGTCTTCCAGCACGTTTTAGAAATCTGAATTTGAAAATGAGCTGATGCATGTTCAGTAGCATAGGCATTCAACTTTAGGAAAGATTTAACAGAATGAATTCACAGTAGCATGTAATTGTATCTTAATAATAATGCTGAGCTCTTGGTTACTGTGTTAAATGTTTTGTATAGTATTTCAATAATAATCTGAATGAGCTGTGAGCTGTCTTAGATGTTAACTTGCCGACAGCTGCTTTGGAATAGTGCAGCACTTGTATAGAATAAAGCTTTACTTTGTTTTGTTTTGCTTTGGGTTTTTTTAGCATGTGTGGAAATTGGAAGAATTGCACTTAATTCCGGTGCGCTGCCTGAAGTACATGCTTTTGAGTGATTGCTTTCACTGTGCTGTAACCTTTGTGGTTACTGATGAACTGAACAAATCTGTGTTCAGCAAGAAGACATCTCTTGCTTTTTGAGAGTGGAGAAATTTGGATCTGACTTAATGCCCATGTTAAGTAAAGAAGCAACTATTGCCACCAGGGGGCAAATCTGCAATTTTTGTGCAAGACTCTCGTGATTTGCCAGATATTAAAAAAATATATGTTTGATTGGTTTGGTAATGTTTAACTACCAAACGAGCTAAAATGTTGGATTTTGTTGTTATGGACTTATGATTATTGACACTACAGGGCTTAAATGATAAATTACCAGTTTACTAGGTTAAAATAGAAATTTATAAGAAAACCAGATCAAATAAAACTTGTCTGAGTATGAAAAATATTATAAGAAAATTAGAATTTTTCTAAGAGATTTTATTTGGTTTGTGAAAGCCTTTGGTTTTTACTTTTTTCCCGTAATTTGTTGCAAATTCAGGAAAAAATTGCTGATGAGAAGAAAACTGGATATTGTTAGTGTGACAGATTGTTTTCCCCTTTTGTTCTTTTCAAAACCAGGTTGAAGCAATCTGTTTAAAAAAACCCTCCTCTCTAGGAGGAGATGACTATGTATTGGTGAGAGGTCAATAAAGTCTGCTAATAAATCACTTTAATGTGTTATGCATGTGACTTCTAGAAAATGGTAACTACAAAGGATGAATTTGTTACGCCACTGACTAAAGGAGGAACTTGCTGCTAATAGGAATTCTGTGGATAGATGGTTTATGTGGCTGAGCCTGTGATGCCATTCCCTCATTTCAAATAAAGTTATATCATTTTAATGCCTACATTCTGATTTTTTTTGAGGCATTTTAATCAATCCCTCTGAATTATAGGTGTAATACCATTTACCTTTTAAGATGTAGATTACCATCTTTGGTGTGCAGGCTGGCAGAGATACACGAAATAAATAGGAACCTTACTCTGTTCTTTGCCTACATATCTCTTCTTGAATACCTAACATAAGCTTAGAAACTATCTAAATATAATTTTTTACTGCTTTGGGACATGTACAGGAACTCTGATTCACCCCAAGTTTATTTTGGTCTCAAAATCTAGTATCTAGAAAATCTAGAACCCTCTCTTGTGGGGGTTCTTTTTTTAAGCTTCATAGATGTTGGTTCTTTTGAAGATTGGTTTTATAGGCTTATCATCAAAAGGAACATCTGCAAACATCTGACAGCTATGTCCTTGCAAAGGGACAGTTTGGCTATACTTAGTTTGTGTTTGAAAGTTACACATTCAGTATGTAAGGCAATGAATCTTCAGTCTGAAGGGATGACATTTCTGAATGGGAGAGCGTTTTTCTGCACTGACTTGATGCTTTCTTACTTAGGTTCAACATAAAAGTGCAATTGCAGATTGTAGCAAGCTTCATGCTCACTGGTGTTTCTGGAGGTGCAAAGTATGCCCAAAATGGACAACTTTTTGGCCGCTTTAAGCTCACTGAAACGCTTTCGGAAGACACTTTGGCTGGACGGCTGGTGATGACCAAAGTCAATGCTGTTTATTTATTGCCTGTCACTAAAGAGAAGTCAGCACAGACCCAAGGAACCAAAGAGAAGGTTTATGAAGCAGCTATTGAGGAGAAAACAAAGGATTATATCTTCTTGAGGGTATCCAGGGAATGCTGTGAAGAACTTAATCTTCGAGCAGATTGTGAAATGCAGGTAAGTCTGAGTGGTTTTGGGACAGGAACTGTTTGCATTGTGTCTGTTTTGGTTCCACACAAAATCATTGCTTGAAGATACGAGAACGAGTTTTGTTATTTATCATCATACACAGAAAGCAGAGCGTGGATGAGGATTTCAGAGAAGTGAAATCTTTCTATACATAAATATGTGTGTTTGTGTGTTGTACATATGTGTGAGTCCTATTATTTGGAAAATAAGTTAATATTTTAGGACTGTTACAGAGTAAAAATACTTTTTAACGAATTTCATTTCTCGCGAAATTCTTCTGAGATGATTAGGCTTTGCTTGCATATGTAGTTGTTTTGAGAGTGTGATTTATAAGCTGTCTTGGACATTGTTTTTACATCTCTGTTTCAAATACAGTCGTTGTGTCCATCATAGATGTTCTCACCAGAGAACTCAGGAAGCTTTTCTTAATGAAGTCAAAGGAAGGAGTTTTCTGTTCCTGTGTTTTTTCTCAAAAAAAAAACCCAAAACCAACCCACAACCAACAAACCAACCTCTTCTGCTCTTGACATAGCCAGTTAGAGCTCTGTCTTTGATAACCTGCATCTTGAACTCTTTGTTTTGTATCGTCTAACTCTTTTTGTCTGTGTCATTGTGGATTCCATTATTTGTTGTTAGGCCTGGGTTGAGATTAATTTTTACGAAGGTTTGTGTAGGTTATCAGTGGGCCTTCTGCTGCTTTCTGTGCCTATATCAGAACATAAGGAATATTGTCCTTCAGTGGAAAAATCTTCAATATACAGTCTTTCCTTGAGGAAGGTGATGAGGGTTGGTAGATGGAGGCATGAGGAAGGTGAATAAATACTTTTATTTTGTATATATCCTGTGTTTCAGAATGATAATACTTTCCTCCGTGGCTCTCACTCCCCTGACATTTATATCCAGGACAGATATCTGTCTGTCTTGGAGGCATTCAGTCACAAAATGAGGAGTTACAACACTTTTGCTAGAGAAAATTGTGTTGGCAGTCAGATCAGACTTTTGTTTACTTTGCAATTAACATGAAATGGGTGATGATACTTTTTAAAAAAAAAAAATTATGTAGTTTGCAAACAAGATACGTGCGTTTACATCTAATGCACTAAGGGAAACCAAAGCTCTAGTTAAGTTTAATATTTAACCTCCTCGCCCATCCCCGGTGTGTGTCTTCTGTAGACCTTATCGTTTATCTTGTTACTGAACAGAAATAACCTCAAATTAGGGGCACTGGAATTGCTTGAAATGAATGCATTTGCACCAAGGGATTATCTCCTCCCATTCATTTTGTTTTGGGGAAAGATATGCAAGAATCCTAATGTCTTAATTTAACATAGATAATTGGTTCTGGGAAGACTTAGATTGTTTTGGGCTCTTGGTTTTGTGTTTGTTTTCTTAAAACAATAATTAAACTTACTAATTGATTCTATCAGAAACTCCACTGGAATGCAAAATGAGCCGGGGCTACAGTAGCTGGCTTATTTCTCTTTGAGTGGCTTATAAAACTTTGCCTGAGGCAGCAAATATATTCTGCATTAAAAACTGCATCCTAAAGTTATTTGTAAAATCATTTAGTACTTCATACATATATCAACGAACTGGTGGTCAAATTCTCAAAGTGTTGCCTATGTTTTATGAACTCTAATTGTGAGGGAATTTCTTCTGATTAAGTATTGACCGAAAATTTGGAAAGGGATCCTTAGGTTAAAACTGGGGATATTATAGTTTGGGTGTATAGCATTTTTATTAAAGATGCTGGAAATTATACTGTTGACTTCAGTGGAGTTAATATTCCCTATGTGATTCTTAAACATTGACAAAATTACTTTTATTTCTGTAGGTTTGGGTTAGGTGGTTTGCTTCCTTTCCTCTCCTAATACTTCACCTTGGAAATTCTGCTTTTATCAAGGGCACCCACCGTTCATGAAGGTGGGGTGGAGTGAACTGGTGCTTTAAACCCCCACGGCTGCTGCTCTTCTTGGTGACCAAACTAATATGCGGCTGTTTTATTTTTGGAGTGGTTACACTGTTCTGTGTCCTCTTGTGTGAAGCTGGCAATGGATTAACTTCCTTTCCCACTGTTTTCTGTTTGTGGAATAGATATTAAAGCAGGTTATGTGCCTCTCCTCCACAGATGGCCTCATTCACTACTCTGCAGCAAATGTAACTATTTAATTCAATCCAGACTGGATTAAAAATAAGCAAATCCCGAGCTGTTAAAGGAAGCGGTGAAGGCAGGTAGATAAGAAGAGGTATTTAATGCTGTGCACCTTCCTTGGGCTCCCAGAAGGGGCTGTTACAGCATTACGCGGATGAGCATCACCATTTTTCTGCGTTTAAATTATAGTTGTTGTATTGAGTGTTCTTTTGTTAGGCTTGGAACTGCTCGAGCAAAGATATTTTTCCTGTACAGATCAAAGCGTGAGGTTGGAACTGTTGCCATTTCTGTGGAAGTCTTTTCCAAACATCTGCAGGATGCTGTTGGGAGGACAAATGGGCGCTGGGTAGAGAGGGGTAGGACAGAGCTTTGGAAGGAAGCTCGAGGTCCCCTCGGGCGGGATGAGCTGGCGCTCTCATTTGTGACAAGTGCTAAACCACACGGCTTCTGAAGAGCAGGGTATTTACTGAGGTACAAAACCACCTTCTGTAAAGTGGTTGTGAAAGCTGTTGGTAAAGATGACCTTAGAAATGTTAAATAGAAGCTGTACGCTTTCCAGGTAACTGAGGGGTGCTTTTCCAGACAGGTTGCAGGAGTTTGGCTGTTTGTCAGCATGAGCACAGGTCATTGTAAATCTCAGAAAGGTGCTTATTTACTTATTTTATTTATTTAATCACAAAATACTCATTAGAGTTTCAGCACAGTAGCTATGTAAGTATTTAGGATAGATAACAATGCTTTGGAAAAAAAAAGTATGTCAGTCACTTGAAGTTCTTCGTCAGCTTTGGGTGTTTTCGTGCAGTTCAATATTAGTGCAGATTTGTGTCAAATTTTCTGTCAAGTCTTCTGTGTTGTTAACATTAGTTCTTTGGTACGATGCTCTGATCAGATTAATTTGTTTTTGGAGAGATTAGTAATTGAAAATTTAAATACGTGCAAATGATAAGCTGAGTGAACTGTTTTTATGAATTGCTTCCCCAGGAGCTGCTTTTATCCAGTGTTCAAAATCAGAATGTATTTTTCTCTTTGCTCTTTTAGTGTATGTATGTATAAACTAATTCCACTATCCATTGTTCAGTTCTGAATTTAATCAGGGATATTAATGTGCTCTGCATGTTGTTTCTGGTTTTGTACCAGAATTTTGTTGGTATTATCTTTTATTTACTAGTATTAAAACATAAATAATAGAACAAAAAATGAATGTATTGATAAGCAACTAATTGTTAATTTAAAATTAACTTTTGGAGAGTTTGAATAACTGAACATAAATGACAAGTTATATTATTCTAGAATGTTTGACTAGATATAAATAATGTTTGGAGTTTCTCTGCTGTTCACACATCTGATTCATGTCATCTGTTGATCTGTAAAAATTTCTCACCTGTCACTGTTTCAAGGTCGTTCTTACCATAAGGGGTGGAAGCTTATATTTTTAAAAACAATGTTTTAGGACAATAATACTTTCCCCGAGTATTTTTTATATTCCAGAAATAATTCCAAGAATGTTTTCCCTTTAATTTTTTTTCAGAATGTGCAGTGGAATCTAATCTTAAGTCAAACAACAAAATTGTGTTAGAGCACATGCTGTGTTTGTTTGCTTCAAAAAAAACAAAAGGAGCATGTTAGTTTTATTGCAGATCTTTTGATTGGATGATGTTTGCTGTTTTCTCAGAGTCAGTAGTTTGCAGGAAGATAGAAATGTGTGATATGCAGAACAGTCTAATGAGTGTTTTCTAAATTAATCGTTTTTGGTTCACCTACTCATTTATTCATTCATTTTGTCCTGCAGGTTGAACTTCAGTTTCAGTTAAATCGCTTACCCCTCTGTGAAATGCATTATGCCTTGGACAGGATTAAGGACAACAATATTTTGTTTCCAGATGTCAGCATGACTCCCACCATACCCTGGAGTCCCAACAGGTACAAGGATACAAACACTTAATTACCAGAGATTGTATGGTAATACAGTACTGGATTTCTCATAACAGATGGCTGAAATCTGCCCTAGAACGAGAAACATGCCTTGCTCCTCATTGATGGTTCAGAGAAGTGAAACTGTTCTAAATAAAACAAGAAAACTCATCCTCGGAGGACTGGAGTCTGTTGATTGGTTTTCCCTGCGGTTGAGCTGTGGTTTTATAGGCATTGCGGTTCCATTGTAGCTGTAGAAAACAAATCTGCTGTTGTTGTTTACTGTTCTGCTCTTCCTTACTGAAAATAGGCATGATACCCTATAGGAATGTAAATAGCAGCTACAAGGAGTTTCCTGTGCAGGATCTCAAGCCTGCAGAATTGCACTTGCAAGGAACAATCCATTAGTACCTTTGAGTTTGATGTAATGGGCCCAAATTTGGCCATATCACTGAGGGGGATGACTAAGAAAGGTGTGGAAATGATGAAAGGACCAGCATTGCACTTGCAGGCAGTCCTGAGATTCTTGGTATACATGTCTTACAGTTTCCTTTATGAAATGTAAACCCCTATGCTGTAGAAATACTCTGAAGGAAACTTAAGGCTGATGCAGTGAAAATAGTTTGTCTCAAAGAGGAAACTTAGGGAAGAGAAATGTGAGGCTGTGTTGCTCAGGGAACATGGTCAGTATTTTGGTTCATAGGGGAGGATAAGAAAGGCATGAGGTTTCTGT
Organism: Pterocles gutturalis; assembly: GCF_000699245.1. Lineage (NCBI taxonomy): Eukaryota > Metazoa > Chordata > Aves > Pterocliformes > Pteroclidae > Pterocles > Pterocles gutturalis. The sequence goes on from NW_010121154.1 coordinate 7,874, forward strand.
ACTTAGAAACCAGGGAGAGGAGAGGCGTGTGGAACCGATGAACTGTACAGCACGCGGGGAGTCGTGCGGTGTCTTGAAGGTGAGAATTAAGAGTGTGATTGTGATGCCGTGCAAATCAGAAGATAGCTCAAAGATTAAAAAGAAAGAGATCTGGCCAGAAACCTGAGACAGCAAGATAATGCAAGACAAAAATGACTGTAAGAATTTTAGTTTGCCTTTGGCAGTGTAGGAAGAACAGAGACAATGAAAGGGTGGGTGCGGTGTTCTGAGTGAGGATGCTGCATGTGTCAAAGTTTTGATGGTAAAGGCAGAAAGAAGGGAATGGGTTTTGCATTGAGTTATACTACAGAACTAATGGAGGACAGTGACAATCTGCTCACAGACTTAATTAAGTTCTGAGTGAATCTTACAAGGAAATAGAGTTTAAGAATAGTTTGGAAGTAAGTGATTTCAATAAAAGGAAGGTAAGTAAGCTAGAACTTTATCTTCTCTGTTTTATGTCAGGAAATTTATATTTACAGAAATTTACATATTGGTTCTAGTTGACAGAATGTATTTGTATAATGTGTTACATTTTTATATACATAAATTCTATATACAATGGTTGTAGTTCAGTTTAAGTCAGCGTAATAAGCATGTTTTTTTACATCTGGTGGCTTAGTTTGCTCTACTTTGAGAATTAGTGCTTCTGACTCACTCAAAACTATCTGTCCCTCTTTTTTCCTTCTATTTTTGTTTTACATCCCTGTTACTTTCCAGTATTTCTTAGTTTCCTGCCAGCTTGCTGTTCATAGCTGTCTTAAAAGTTAGGAATTCAGTCAATTCCCTCTTGATTTTACTCCCTGTTGCTAACTACTACTGAACAGCAACTTTCCCAGTCTGTAAGAAGCACAGTGCTTGTACCAAAGCGGATCGCATTACTGAAGTATGGCCACATGTGCAGCAGTGACAGGTGGTTTTTACTGTGCATGTCTACTTTTAAATCTGTCAGTGGGGAATATTAAAAACTCTGTCTAGAAATCTTTAACCTCTTATGCTCATTGGAATTTTCTGAAAGCATCTTCCTCTTAGCGCTGATACCACTAGCTGGTTACAGCAAAAATCCTTTTTCTTTTCCCATTAGAGGTATGTGCCTTAATGAGCTCAAAAAAAAAAAAAAAAAGAGTAAAGAGAAATTTGTAGTTAATTGGTAGCCATTAGTTTTAAAATTGTTTTTAAATTTCATTGTAGATAACTTTTACCAAGCCCTGGAGTTGTATAACTGTTGACTTTTAAAGTTGACAGTGTAAATACTGCAGGAAAGAAACATAACTAGTGTTGCGTTTTACGTAGTAATAGTAGAAAATCATTTTACGTCTTTTGTTATCAGGTGGTGGTGTAGCATATACTTTTTCTAAAATATGTACTATGCAGGTTAGTTATTGTTAGGTGAGATAATGTAAATTGAGAAATAGTTGGGTTTTTTTCAAAAGGAATCTGATTTATTGCAAATATTATCAAAGTTCTGTGATTAAAGCATGTGATTGTTTTGCTGGGTTTGTTGATTTGTTTCAGTGTGCTTCAGAGTGACACAACCAGTACAGAAGTGTATCAGCTCTTTAATTTCTTTAAAGCTTTTGAAATCTTACCTCATTTAATTTCTGTCAGTGGATTGTTTTTAAACTCTGGTGCTTCCTTTTGTACAGACAATGGGATGAGCAGTTGGACCCTCGACTAAATGCGAAGCAGAAAGAGGCTGTTCTGGCTATCACTACTCCACTTTCAATACAACTGCCTCCTGTTCTTATCATCGGTCCCTATGGGACAGGAAAAACGTTCACTCTGGCTCAGGCAGTCAAGCACATACTCCAACAACAGGATACTAGGTGAGATGAGGCACTAAATATAGAGCGATACTTGATTAGCAGAAGAGATGTAATTTTTTACTTAAATTCAAGTGGAAGGTAGAAATATAGAATTTCCATCCAGCTTAAAAACAAACAAAACCCAAGCCATCCGTCATTGTTTTGAATGATAAAGTAATTTTATAGTCTTAACCTGTATGTTCCATTTAGAACAAAACTAATTAAAATTGACGGTATCTAGAATGACTGTGATTTGCTCGACATGGAAAGTTTAGCAGTATGCTAGATAATAAAAGCTGTTCCTTACTTAAATCAAGTGTAGATTAATAATCACAAAATAATTGTTGAAAAACTGTTTGAACTTTAAATCTTTTCATAACTGAAGGATTTGAGTTAAGGGGTTGAATCATGCAAACTATGGTAGGTTAGTGACTAGTTTCATTAAGACAAATATGCAGGAAGATGGCCACTGTTTCCTTTTTTTTGTATTCTACTGCTTTGAATTGTTTTCTGTTTCTTCATTGCTTTTTTATTTGCACCATTTATTCCAGCAGGATTCTCATTTGCACCCATTCTAATAGTGCTGCTGATCTCTACATAAAGGATTATTTACATCCATATGTAGAAGCAGGCAATCCCCAGGCAAGACCTCTCAGGTATTTTTTAAGGCTTATTATGTATCTATAAAATACTATTCTTAAGAAAAGGTGTCTATAAAAAAGGCTAAAGAACTTTTAAAACACAAAAGCATATTGGCATTACCAGCAGTGCTTTTAAAAACAGACTAAAAGGAACGTGAAACATTGTCAATATAATTTTGGGTCATTTGTTAAATAAAAATAAAGACATCCTTTTTTAAGCTTTTATTTTTCTATTGATAAATGTGTCTTTCCTAATGAGCAAACTTTTGATATGCTCCTCTAAAAGCTACTATGATAAAATAAAATGAACTTTAATTGCATTTTAATTCCAGAAAATTTTGACTCACAATTACAATGATAATTTGGAAACTGGGGCTACCCACTTGGCATTTTGAAGACAAATTTTTTGTGTCATAGGAGCTACGTATTTAGAGAATCATGTGAAAGTAGTTTGGCCTCTTCTGATAAGTCAGTTTGAAGTCATTGTGTATGTGGTTAAATGTACTTCCCAAGGGTATTTTGGGGAAATTAGTTAAGGAAAAAAAAGAAGAGGTGGAAACTTTAAGAGCAATGAGGGTAAACTTGCATAGAAGTAGTTAAGGAGGATTTATTTATGGGCAGAAACCTGCTCCTGGGAATATTTTGCGCAGTAATGACAATATATTCTGTATACTGCTAGCTTGGTATGTATTTTTAAAATTATGGGCATCATTTTCTGAATGCCAGTGTGTGAGTTTATTATATTACTAAGAAAATGACTCTGTATATGACTTGCTAGCTATTAAAAGCCACCCTGGACTTATATTTTATTCAGTGTCAGTAAAGGCAATGAAGTTATGTGAAAGGGCAAGATTTACAACAGGTGTGAATTCTCTTAGGTTTGCTGGCTTTAGTTGCCATGTGACATTTTACAGACACTGAGGATCTGGCCAAGGAAAAGAAGTCAGCTTATTTTTGAGAAGCTACCTTTGGTGCGGTTGTATTTTAACACAGATTGTCTTAAGGTGATTTGTAAAGCACTTTGTGATGAAAAGCATTATGGTGTCTTAATTTTGTGATGGGAAAAAATGTGTGTAATTGACACTTTCGGGACTATTGAAGTGTGATTTAACAGAGCAAGGAGTTAAATAGAGTTTTATTGTGGTTGCCAGTCTTTTGCTACCTTCTTTTATGGGCTGTATTCAACTGTATAGTCCAATCTCAGAAATACATATGAAAAACATACATAAACGAAGTGTGGGCTTTTTATGGTTAATATATATATACACACACACACGTATTTGCCAAGAAAACTACACCAAATAATTTAAAAGTCACTGAATGTTTGAGTTTAATTGCCATAGTAATTGTTATGAAGCCTTCAGAAAGTGCTGCTGTAGGTTGTACGATATTGTTCAAATAGTCATGATACCTCTAAAAAAGTTGAAGTTTTAGAAAATGGAGGCGCTTCTGGAATTGTGTATTATATATATTTATGGATCCACAAGTATATATGTTTTGAAATGTAAAATATTGCATGTAATTGAGAAGTATATGTTGTTTGAAAGCTAACTGCATGTTGACCTGATCTGGAGTTAAAGGGTGAATTCATCTGAATTGAAGGCTGGAGCCATGTGAGACTCCCAGCATAAAATCAGTTACGGATGGGGAGCACCATAATATTTACCTTGTTTTTAGAGAAGGAAAGCTTAATCATTTAATATTGACTGAGTACTAAGAACTGTCTAAATATTTCTGTAAATTTCTGTGGGCAAGATGTACACTAAATAAATTATCCCATCAATTATGTGACGTAAAAATTTGAAGCCTAGAGTTTGAGGTTTTTTGTTTTAATATCATGTTATAATTTCTTTTTTTTCCTAAGAAAATATCTATGCCCTTTGGAAAACGCAAAGTCAGAATGAACACTAAGAATTTATGTTGAGTCTAAGTTCTGTACCTAAATAAAATACCAATGAAGCCTGAAGGCTAAATTCTCATAGTCTTGATGTCCATAAACAAATTCATACCCAGAAAAAGAAAAAAATGCCCCTGGGTTTGATTGGATGATTCAGCTGTGTTAGGGGCGCACTCCAAAATGTGACTCTTACTGAAGAAACTTGACATTGAGACTGTTTTGTTATACTTATGTAAAATAATGCAGAGGTACTTCTAAAAGGAACAAACGCAACCCTAACCTGCAGTCAGGAGGAAGAAGACTTCCATTACGTGCTTCTGTTAGGTGCTAAGACACTTGATTTTTTTTTTTTTTTTTTTTTTCTTACACCTTTGATGGTGAGTCAGAGCCATAGGACGTAGTAATTCCCTCCTAAGTTGTATACCCTATTACTCCATGGATGTGCTTCTCTCTCCATCAACTGCTAGAGCCTTCAGGAGGCAGGCTGTGGGGGTAGGCACTGTAGCTAGATACTTCAGGTTGTCACCATCTCCTAAAAACTCCAGTCAACACCTAGGAAGTAGGTAGCAGCAGGTTTTGTATTTAATACGAGGGGAAGAGGAAAGAGGTTGATGCTGCTTTTATCTGTATTTTTTTTTATTTATTCCTAAACATGTTATTTCTGACTATCAGTTCAGCAATGTCAGGAAATAAGTTGATTCTGTTTAAAATATCTCGGCTGAGACCTCTCCAGTTCATTTTTTAAGTATTTTGATCATAACTTACATATGCAAATACTGCAGGTAGCCTGAAACCAGATAGCTTTAGTATGTTACTACTAGCTTGAGGAGATAGACAGGCTCAACAAATTAATCAATTCGAGCAAACCAGTTTCCATTAAAAAAACCCAAACCAAAAACCCAAGAGATTTTAAAAGGACCATTGCCCTTTTTTCCAAATTGCCTGGAGTACTGTTCTCGTACAAAAATGGGTGTTAATTTATCTTCTCAAATGTTAGTTTGTAAAATAAGTGCCTCTTTAGGCAATTACTTCTTTTTTTCTTGAAACTCTAGCATTTATCTTATGTTATCCTCGTAGGAAGATTGATTTGAAAAGTTAACTTTTAGGTGGTGAGACAGGTTCTTCACATCTTTTCTGCATCCCAGGTAACATACTTCTTTGTGAGAATGAGCTGCTCTGTGGAGGTGGATCTAAAGAAATGAAGAGGGAAATCGGGTGCTTTTAAAGTTTTCGTTAGGCTTCTAGGGACTACTTAGATATTTTTCTTTTTCCCCTTTTTTTTTTTTTTTTTTAATGGTCTTTCAACATAGATAACTGCACAAAGTCTGAGGAGCTGGGGTTAGAGTTTATCCAAGAAGAGTTCTTTGGAGCATAGCCCAAAGGGAGAATCCTGGCCTTTTTATCGAGAACTGGGAGGCGTTGGTGTTTTCCAGTTCAGAACAGATTGTTTTGTTTTTTTCCAAAAAACACTACTAATGAAATTACAGGAGATTTGATTAGCCCAAATTGCACCTGAGAAAGAACCCCCTTGTTCGGTGTGGCTTACTTATATCACGACATTTTCAAATATAGTCGCATCTGTCAGGTGTTTTTATGCCAGTGGTGAATAATAGCTCTGGGATACCTTTTTGATCTCACATCAAAATAAAAGAAATTAACGGGTAAGCAGCAATGCAGTTTGAAATGCTGTCAGCCAATCTGTGAGTCACACATAGATGAATTTTCGTAATAAAAGACAGTGCATGGTATAATAACATCTAATAACCATAATATTTTGCATTTCAATAGCACCTTTCATCCAAGAACCTCAAAGTGCTTTACAAACATAAGCTCCCAATAAACTCATTAATCCTCCCAGTACTCCTGTGGGATGGTGGGTAAGTGTTCCCCCCAGCTAGGATTGAGCAGCTGGATCATACAGAAGCTGGCTGAATCGCTGGGATAACTGGAGCTGGGCTTATCTTGCTTCTGATATGTTGTTCTAGGTATTAGCCCATGACTTTATGTTGTTACATTGATGTAATAACAGTTTATCAAATAAAGCTTATCAGTTTGATGGCTGATAAATAAATATATTGGGGTAACATTAGAAGTTTCTTGTTCGGAGAACGACTCGGGAGTGTGTGGTTTGCTCCTGTGCTGAACCCAATTCTTAGCTGGAGTTACCTTTGGTCACAGAGTGTCACTTTTGGTTGGGTGTGTTTTCAAACTAAAAAGCCTTTCAGAGTACTGCAGTGTGTTTGCACCTCTTTGCATTTCATTTTGTGCTTAGTGTCCAAAATGGACATTGTATTTTCACAAACCAAATTTATTATAGTATTTGCTTCTCCCACATTATATGGAACTGAGCCATAGTTTTCAAACGTGGGTGGACACGTGATACCTGAAGTCCAGCCAGTGCAGTCATGTTTTGCACTTAGGTGCATAATTACACTTTTCCAAATGCTTTATTAATGGATTGAGTTTTGTAATATGGGTGCAGGAGAAATTAATCGGAAGAAAATAAATACTGAATAGATAAACCAAACAGCATTAAATCCCATATTTAGAACTGAAATTAGTTTAAATCATTTCATCTTTCATGCTTTGGAAATAAATTAAAATATCTTTAGTTTTAAATATTAGTATCTGTACAATAGTTTCCTGTAGTTTAAAGGTTGCACTTTAGATTCACAGTTCCTACTTGACAGAGATTACAATCTTGAGGAAAACCGAGAGAGAAGCCCTTTGACATCTTTATCCCGATCCTCAGCTGATGTCGTTTGGTTTATTTCTGTATACCTCTGTGGAGTTATTTGTACTCTGTTTTCTGGGGCATAATCTTTGTGCCTTCCCTGTTCCTCTTCTATTTATCTAGACTGGCCATAACATTGCATCATTTTTTAGGAAAAATTAATCATTGCTCGTGTGATACGAGGATTAAAATTATCTTATGTGTCATGGAAAGCTGTCTGAAGTCCAGTGCTTTGCTGACAATGTCCCAACATTCTAGACTCTAGCCATCCTTTCTGGCACTATTTTCTCATTCTTTTATGAAGTGTGTCATAGTTATGGCCCTGCATGATAAAAAGATGAAGATACTGTTTGGTTCTTAGAACTCAGAGGCCATATAGACTGTGTAAAGGGAAGTACAGGATTTTATTAATGTCTTTTGAAATTTTTTTTTAAAGATCCTGTGGCTGTAGTTGATGACGTGCAGATCACTGTGGTTCTGTCAGTTCCAAGACTATGGGCTATATTTATATTTCAGCTGAGAAAATATTTCTTTAAAATGAGTTTACTGATAGGTTAAAGCGGAATAGATATGTATGTGAGGGTCACAGAGCTTAAACGAATGAAGAATTTAGATTTCCGTATGTGAATTAATCTCTGGTAACGGTTTATGTATGTAGTGTTGCACTGCAGCAAATAGTGGAAGGTAAATCTAAGATGTTTTAGCATATAGCAACATGTAATTCTGCATAGTGATGGTGTTTTGCTTGCTGAAGATAACGTTTATTTACCAGAAAACAGAATATTAGCATTTGAAATATTAGGCTGTCACTTGTGTTCAGACTGTATCGAAAATAAGCCTCCTTTTTCTTTTCTAGGGTATATTTCAGAAATCGCTGGGTAAAGACTGTCCACCCAGTTGTGCATCAGTACTGTTTGATTTCAAGCACACATTCCACCTTTCAGATGCCACAGAAAGAAGACATTCTTAAGCAACGAGTAGTAGTTGTTACTTTAAATACATCACAGTATCTATGTCAACTGGATCTTGAACCAGGTAAGATAATTTCTAAAGAAGAAGTGTCCATGCTTGAGAATTGTCTTCCTCTTACCAGTGTCAGTTCCTTACCCAATTCTTTGAACTGTTAAAAAATAAAGAAAGTAAGCAATGGTCATCTTAAGATGGTCTCCTCTTTTTTTTTGGTGAATAAATGTTTATTACAAAGCTATAAACTTGTGTCATTCGAATTAACTTATTGCTTATTCTGTTTTTTTCCTTACTTGAAAAAAAATAAGGAAAGAAACAATACTATCTGTGATCTGGTGTTTCTGAGATCCAAGAGGGAAAATTCTGTTTGAGATGCTAACTTTGACTGTTATGCTCATTAAGGTCATTACTCAGCGGAGCATGTAAGCACAAGTACACACAGAGAGCTTTTTTTTTGTGATTTCTGAAGTGCTTAGCTTTGCAAACAACTCCCACACATACAAGCCCAAGCTATGTTTATGTGATACTTCTAGGGTTGTTTTCCAAACTGAAATATATTAGACTGATTTTTTGGGGGCAGAGATTGCTTAGAGTTTATTGTTTTCTTGATCTCCAGATGAAATCCATCTGCTTTTTGGAGAACGTGGAATTTCTTTACAGAATTTCTTACAGTTAACTTTTTCTATGGCAACATTTAGGCATTTGTTGCAATAGAGAAAACTAATATGGAATTTATGGTAAATATTTTCAGGACTTTAGATAGAAGTAACTGCATTATTTGGCAATGAGCTGTGTACAGTCATGCCATATGTGCAGCTGTATGAAATTAATGTTTTCCAGAGAAAATTGCTACTTTTTCATGTACATAATCTTAACTGAATGGTACACTAAGTCCTGTAATACTTTGTTTTAAACCTTAATATATATCAACATATAAAAGCACTTCTATACCTATCCTGAATTTACATAATATAAGTTTACAGTGGCCCAGGTTTTTTTCAAGTGCATGTTATTGAGTGCATAGATTTCCCCCCCCAACAAACCTTTTGGTCCAGGAGTATCATAAGATTGAATTTAAATTTTCCTTCAACTTCTGTTCCTTTCTTCCCCCCTGACATTCCTTAAAGCTCAGCAAAGTGCTCAGGTATGTGTGCAATTTTAATGGGAAATTTAGTACATAAAATAGTTAAGAGGACTCAAGTACATGAGGAAGTCCTTGTCATTGTCATTGTCCAAAGCTCTTCAAGCCTCATGGTGATGAAAAGATTTTCAGATTTGAGAAACCTACAGAGGGAGGTCTGCCAAGAGACATTTCCTCTTGATGCAAGGTGAGCTCAGACAAAACATGTTTAACTTCACATATATCGGAAGAAATATCACTGCCAATCAGTTGACCACTGTTGGTCATTTCATAGGTTTGAAAATTGTTTTTGTGGTTTCTAGTAGTTACGAGAAATTAATTTGCATAAGCCATACTGATTTTTTTTTTTCTAGTTTTGGTTACTGTCAGAATACAGAACTTTCAGTACAATTTCTTGCATTGTTATCACTGTTTATCATATTTCAAGTTTCATTTATTTGCTGATGTCTCTGTCTTACAGGTTTTTTTACACACATTCTGTTAGATGAAGCTGCGCAAGCCATGGAGTGTGAAACTATTATGCCTCTAGCATTAGCGAATAAAAACACAAGAATTGTCTTGGCTGGAGACCACATGCAGGTAAGAGCTATAGAATTTTTGAATGTAAAGTGTGTAGATATAATATTTGTATTTATATATTTAAGGTATTTATCTCCTCTAAATGTCTGTGGTATGTGAACACCTCGTAATTTCTAATGTAGACTCACAGTATTTCTGCTAAGTGAGAGTGTGCCGTTGTCTCCATTTTACGGTAAGGGAATAGACTTGGACCCACTCAGCCACTGAACTATATGCAAGTAAAATTTAATTTCCAAGAGTGATATGCATAAATTTTACTGGTCATATAACAGATGGGGAAGCCAAGTGAAATTCAAGGGATGTTACTTGCATAAGATATGGGGATAGTCAGGATAGAAGTTTCTCTTACTTTTTGTGACTGGTGTTCCCTATTGATTTCCAAAAGAATTGAAGAATACAGAGAATGTGTATTATGATTTAGACAACTATTTTAATTTTATTATAAGCATCATAATCTGGTAAGGATTTGAACAAGTAAGAAATAGGAAACTGAAACTAACCAGTGCCTTCATGTTACTGCGATGTGCCTGGGGATTTCTTGGTGTAAAGAGTTCAGAAGAGTTTCAAAAACAGATTATGCATGTCATTTTGCAGCCTGTAAGCATGAGAAAGCATGCTTGGAAAAGTCAACCTTACTTGCTTTGTTGATTTAGGCCGGATTTATTTGCTTTTATAGATTTACCTTTAATTCTCTTGACATTTCACAATAGCAATAAAGTAGATGTTTGCTTTGATGTAGTAATAAACTTAAGAGTAGTGCTGCCACCTTTGATTTAATACTACTAGATTATTTCAAGTCTTGATCATAGCAATCCCAAGGACTGAGATAGTGCTTTTTAAACACAGGTCTCAAAAGTGCTTTTTAAGAGACTGGAATTCTTACCACTTCAGGCTTGATCTCATCCGCCCAGCTGGCTAGAGTCTTGACTTGGCCTGAGCGTCTCAGGCTAGGTGCGTAAAGAGCTGATCTATAGCTCAGTTTCTCACGGAAGCCACTCTATGAGCAGTATTTGAATTTCTAAAACTGATATTTATCTGAAGTGAAGCTCAAACTCAGAATCTGAATTATACATATTCAGAATGACAAAACCAGATTGGTTTAATTTCTAAATTTTAAAATTTTATTTTAAAAATATTTTTTATCAACTTTTATTCTATTTTTCCTGCTGTAATAGATGGTATTTTTATTGTTAAACAAGCCCAGTAGTAGTTGAGTGTATTAGTAACTGGGCCACTTGGGTTTTAGTTTTTCCAGTGGCTTTCTACTTAACTTTAAAAAATGGTGTTACAAATTTCAGTATTTTCTGATCTGTACTATTTGTGATAGTGAATTAACTGTGAAGTTCTTGTCAGAGTAATTGTGTAATGTCATTCAAAACACAGTTTTGGTTTTGGATGATGGTTTGTTTTGTTTTGTGGGGGTTTTGGGTTTTTTGTATGGTTTCTTTTTTTTTTTTTTTTTTTTTTTTTTTTTTTTTTTGTCCAACAGCTCTCTGCTTTGAGTTATTCATCTGTGCAAACCACAAAGGAAAAACTTATATCTAAGAGTTCTTCTCTTCACATAGTTCCTTTAAGGGCATGCTGGTCTTTTGTCACCTTTACAGTAGGAATAGGCATTTCTATGGAATAGCCATGGTATGTCTTCCAGCTGTAAGTGTACAGTAAAAGCAAGGTTTCATTTTTGTTTTGATGCAAAATACATATGTTGGGAGCATGAAATTTCAAGTCCACATATTTAGTTACATTTTCTTCGTATGTGTGTGTCTATTACAGCTCAGTCCTTTTGTCTACAGTGAATTTGCCAGGGAAAGAAACCTTCATGTTTCATTGCTTGATCGGCTCTATGAGCACTACCCTGCAGAATTTCCGTGCAGGATCTTGCTGTGTGAGAACTATCGCTCCCATGAAGCTATCATCAAGTAGGTGTGAACTTTTTCACTGTATCATGCTTTTCTTTGACTGGCGTGAATGAACAAAACAACTCTTGAGCCAGGCACAATGGAATGAAGAGAGAAGCCTTACCTGTTTCTGTAATGAAATCGCAGTTGTTTCAGAGTCAATCAGTAGAGTAATTCTTTGTTACCGAGTTGAAAGTTGGTCTCCTAGAGCAGAAGCCGGGGCTCAGTTCGGCGGTTGCATTACAGACCCCTCATTTGGGTGGGGATGCTTTGGCTGCCAGACTTGCGCACTAAGCCAAAGAAGAGCTAACTTTCCCTTTTTAACCCCTGTGTAGTATATTATATAGAGTCTGTGTTTCTTTGGACTGTTTCAGAATTTTAGAATTACTGGGATGGATTATCTTGGAATGGTAAGCTATGTGCAATGTAGGGAACATATAGATATGCAACTACGAACAAAATGTGACCTATTTTTTTCTGGGCGTGTTTCTTTCCTGTTGTCTTTTTTTATTATTTCTTTCAAGACAGCTTTATCAGTGGGTTTGCATTTTCATGCTGTGATAAACTAATGGCTGCTAGTGTAATGAGCTCATCCATGAGCTGTGCTAGAAAGAACAAGTGCAATCATGGGGAAAAATGCTAAAGTTTAAACCCTGGCTCAAGGATGTACTGAAGAATATTAGGAATATTATGTTGGTATCCAGTCGTAATAATTAGGTTATCACTGTGTTCAAAGCAAAAGCAGAAATAGTTAAGTGCTCTGGGGAATCAAAAGTGAGAATGTAATGTATTTTGTTACACAGCTTGATCTGTCTTCACTTTATGGATTTTTTGATTAAAGAGTGAATGATGCTAAAATTCTTACATGTTTCTTGAAATTCTAAGTTTGAAATGAGAGAGAATCTGAAAAGGAAGGGATCGTTTCAGCTTTTGGTTAGAGATCGCTTCCATGAAATTTGCCTCAGGAAGATAATGAGAATTCACTCCAGCAGTTGGAGTTCAGACAGTGAGTTCCTAGAAGGATCCACTGTGTTGGACACCGAGGTCAGGATTGCAGAAGTACCACTGGGACTGGTCAGCTCTCAAGTGAGACTCCAGTGTGTCTAATTCTACTAGAAAGTATTATTGTGTGAAATGAAACCTGCTAAATGCTCTGGCGGTGGTCCATTTAGGAGATTGTCTCAAGTCTACGTTTTTTTTTATAATGTGGAATTTCCCCTGACAAATGGAAGCATGGCACTTCAGACAGAATAAGTGTAGGAAGATGGTTTGTGGTGGGCTCATTAATCATACCTACCTAACTGAAGTAAAGAGCCAAAAGAAATTAAGGAAAGAACAAGCCATTAGTTCAGCCTGACTTTGGAGCTGTAATTGGAAAAAACAGTCTTTGTGGAAAGGGTTTATTGTTTAATGAGAGCTCATTACTGAGAATTAATTTGCAGGAGAAATGGTTAGTTTTGCTCATTGGCAGCAGCAGACTGCTACAATTCAATCCACAGAAGAGTTGTGTATTCTTCAGGATTGTCCAGTGTAAGTCAGCTCTGGCCAGTGGTGAGCTGCCGTTGTTTGACTGTGATTTGGTGGCAGACTGGTTTCTTTAGCTTTCCCATTATTTACATTTTAAGCTCCAGTAGTTGGAGGTCTGGAAGTACTCGGTGTGCCCACTGCCTGCACAGCCTCCTGTGCTCTTCATGGCAGGCTGCATTCGTATTACTGCGTCCGCAGAGCTGTATCCAAGGAATATCAAGGTTGGAGGTTGAGCATTCAGAAGTTAGATTATACCAGAATTCACTAATTAAGGAAAGCCAGTGCATGAGTTTAGCTCTGTTGTGCGTACAGTAGTATACTGTACTTTCAGTAGTACTGATAGTAATCTGCAGCCTCTTCTTGCTGGCTTTTTGTCTCGTTTCGTTCACTTTGCTTTCTCCCCTCCTACTTTTCACCATGAAAGAAGTTCTTGCCTCCTTTCTTTTTCAGTCAGCCAGCTTCTGCTGCCAGCAGAGGATCTATGTGCTGGTTGTGTTTTTGATAACTAGCAACATAGATTGGTCTGGAGTAGAAGTCACAGAGGAAACGCTTGCTTGAAAGCCGAACACTTGGCCTGCATTGTGCTCAGTATGCATGAAATCTTTATTAAATTTATCTTCCAAGTTCAACAACTCTTAACTGATGGAAGCAGGCTCATTGTCCGGCCAGACTGGGGAATAACCAGTCCCAGACAGCGAGGGCTCCTTTTGCCCAGTTTCAAGCCACCAGAGCTGAGTGGAACATGAGTGAGAATGTTAGTGACAATTGTAGAGCTTCAGATTAGAAGAAAATATTGCCTTTGTAGAAAAAGTGTTGGAAAATCATATTTTCAGTTCCTTCTGCTCTGTCTGTAGTATGGAAATATCAGTTCAGAGAAATCACTTCAAGATGCTGAATAGTAACCAGTGGTTCTGTTTTCCTTGTGAAGGATTTTGTGATTGCATATTTTATCGGTGAGATTTGCATGTTTTATCAGTGAGCTCATAAGTAGACTCCACATTTTATTCTGTTTTGCTTTGTTACAGTTATACATCTGAACTTTTCTATGAAGGCAAATTGATGGCAAGTGGAAAGCAGCCAGCACACAAAGATTTCTACCCTTTAACTTTCTTCACAGCACGTGGAGAAGATGTGCAGGAAAAAAATAGCACAGCTTTTTACAATAATGCAGAGGTAACTCTTCTTTGGCTTTATTCTTGATTGTTTTCTTCAAGCTCCCCTCCTCCCAGATTTATTGGTTTATGCTCAGTGTAGGTGGAATTGTCCTCTACCAGAAAAGAGGAACGAGGAGTTTGCTAAACATGAAGTAGTGAACATTGCAATTTTAGTAAACATTTCCTGTAATTTATCTTCTGTTTTTTCTTTGCAAGTTGCAAACTGCATATTGTTCTCTCAGGCTTATTTTTCAGGATGTCTTTCCTGATAATTTCTGTGACAGTCTGATGGATGTATCTTAGCAACTGGGAGTAACTGCAATTTGAAGTAAAACTTAGATCTCTTTGACTGTTGTAGAAATGTTCCCACTCAGATAAGAGTCCTCTGGAGTAACATTTCATATTTGCTTTCATATGTTTAGGATCAGTTAGATCATGTGCAGATGAGATTTTTTTTTTGGTGAGAACTTATTCTCAATATGTTTGTTTCACATAGATTTCTTTCTATTCTTCAAAAATTACTTTCAATCTCATTCCTTCTCTTGAGTTAAAAAAATCCCCAAACCCACAAAATCAAACAAAACACAACCCTCCCCTGCACCCTTCCCTCCAACTTGGTGATAATTTTCGTAGTGGAAGGTAGCTTTTTCCAGTCAACTCAAGTTAGGGAGAGGTTGACCCAACTCCTTTTTTCCCCCACCAAAATGATGTCTGAAGAAATGTTCTTGACATTTAAAAAAACCCAAAGAAATATCACTAATTTTCTTAAACTTATGAGGAATTTTAGTGAAGTTAGGTTGCAGATTAGCAGCAGTGTTGGTTATGAAGCACTGCAGAGCTGTCTGTATTTCCCCTTGTTGATCCTGGTGCGGTTCATCTGATGCACAATTTTCAATCTTTTTGTTGTTATTATGCTGCAGTTGTTATGCATTCTTTGATGTATTAAAATATCTACTTAAATCAGAAGCTCCAATGACTTCTGGACACATCAGTGGAAAAAAAAACTGAAGGCACCTGACTACTTTCATTAATCTAGTTGGATTGCTTTGCCATCTAAAAAAAGTTGTAAAAAACCTAAAAATATCATCAGTGGTCAAGTAACTGTCTGAAGATTGTGAGTCATTAATAGCTACAGGCAGAGATGAAGGACAACAGCTGCTCAAACACCAACATGAAAAACTGAAATTCAGATGAAGAGGGAGATTTTTGCTGTTTAACTGTTAATGGACATTTGCATTGGGGCATCTTATGGTTCATTGGTGCGGATATTAAGTATTAATTAGGATGATACACTTTCCCTTTTTGGTCTTAATTCTAAAACTTCCCAATACGGTGTTAATTCTAAGTACATATCCAGAAGCTATATGCGTTCAGAAAAGCTTGCCAAAATACCTGCAAAAGATCATTGTATTTGTCCTATTTTTTTTTGTGGATATCAAAGTTTATTCTGATATCCTTTGTCAGTAGAACTGTCTTTTAAATAGAAGAATTTATGTTGCAAAAAGTTATATTCAAGACTTGCTCAAAAACAGCCACATATTTTCACTGCCCTCTGAAAATCTGGAATTATCATAAATAAAATGTTTGTGACTTTTTAAAGGTTTAACAGATTTTTTTTTTTTGCTTTATTAGTTCCCTCCTGATTTTTTAAAATTCTGGAATTTTTCAATAAACTGTCTCAATTTAGATTCATTTTTTAAAAAAATATGCTTAAATGAGCATGTATATCATATAATCAGATCTTAGATAGTAAGAAGTCAGCATAAAACAACAGACTTTTATCAGTTAGGAATACTAGACATAATATAAAAGCTAAGAGCATTAAACTTATTTATTTTACGCCCACTTCCCACAGCCAACGATAACTGTATGAGTACAGAAGAGAAGAAAATTAGGAATACTTGAGGTTCTTGCAGGAAAGACTATCTGCCTAGGTTCCATCAAGAGGCTGTGCTTGCATTTGTTATGCTGTAGGAAAACTGCATTCATCAATTACCATGCTTTAAAAAGCTGGATAAGTATTTCTTGAATGACATATTGACATTTATGAAATGACATATGGAATGTAAATGTTAGAAAAACCCACACAAACCCACAAACCTTCCATGGAGTTATTCAGAAATGCCTTCTACAGTGCAGTATTTCTATTCAGGGTGTTGAAACAGGAGCGGCTTTTTGGCAGCAGGTTACTTTGAGCCTGTTTCCTCACAGGAGGAGGTTTCTGGGTTTTATTACTCATTCGTCCTCTCAGGTAGCCCACTTTATAGTATTTCATAGCAATGAACTTGCAGTTGATGAATAATCTGAAACTCCTGATGGTATCCTTTGGAATGGGAAATGAATGCGCTCCGCTGTATATATTATTTTTCTAGAGTTATCAAACTCTGATGTGACATATATAAAATCCAGAATAAAAATAAAAGAATCCCTAATTAGGCAGTATATTACTTAGGGAAATTAGATAAAGTATGATAAGAAAAGTCCTACTGCAGTGACATTTTCATAAGAACGTAAGTGTGAAAATTAAGGTTAATATAATTTCCTAGCTTGTACTATAAAAGTGACGTTTTTGCGGGCAAACTTTTATTTCAAGATTGAAAAAAAGGTGCTAGATAGTAAATACATTGTTTTAATACATGATATTTTAGAGTATCACTATAGAATACAATAGTATGATTGCTTGTTTGGAAATTGTATTATTGCTTTAATATTCTGACATGTAAATGTATTAGAGCTTTAAAATTCCAATTCTCTTTCCAAAACAAAGAATGATCTTCAGTGGAGCGTACTTTTAAGAATTCTGACTTTCTTTTAAGGTGTTTGAAGTAGTAGAGCGTGTTGAAGAATTAAGAAGAAAGTGGCCTGTTGCCTGGGGCAAATTGGATGATGGCAGTATAGGTGTCGTAACACCTTATGCTGATCAAGTGTTCAGAATTCGGGCTGAGCTTCGGAAAAAAAGACTGTCTGATGTCAGTGTAGAGAGAGTGCTCAATGTTCAGGGTAAGTAGTAGTTACATGTCTCTAAGATATACTGAGGAGGTTAAAAATGTGACTGGTGAAGTTAAGATGATTTTGGAAATTCTTACTTAAAACGGTCAGAACAAAAGGAGAGCTGTGATATAGCCCATAAAACCGATGCATCAAAATGAAACTGGCAAGTGTGCCCATTAGATGTTATTCCAATGTTGAATAGCAAAGCAATAAACTCATGGATGTGAAATTTATCTTTCCTCAAATTTAAATTCAAGCTCACTTGGAAAGCACATTGATTGAGTGAAAAATTTGAAAAATTATGTTCCCAGTAAAAGTGTGACAAGACTTCTGCCTCAAAATGTTTTACTGATTTTTGCATTTGTAGAATAGACTGTGAAAAGTGGTCCACAAATTTAAGTATTTGTTCTTGGGATCACGTTGATGATAAGAATATTGTGTAGGCATAGCCCGTTGCTAGGTTGCACTTTTAGTCAGGAATAAACAACGGAAGATGATAAAGTAACTGAGTGACAGTGAGTGGTGTGTTCTGGTTTTTTCATGGTAGATATCTGTATATTTGAGAAATTTTAAAATATGCAACAAGAACGTCCGGAACTTTTTTTTTAAGGTAGAACAAATAAATGTAAGATTTGTTATTGGCTGATGGGCAACGTTGTAAAGATAGTTAGCATTTCAGAAAGTTCTGGAGTGATTGTATCAAGATGAAAAATAAGGTTTTTAAAGAGGAAATATTCTTGTAATAGAATGTGCTATTTATAGTCCATCTTTTAAAATTTTTAAATCTTATTATTCTTGCATAAAGCTCTTCATGTGAAGGGTAGCTATCAGTTCTTCAGAATATCTAGGTGTGAAATCTGGCTGGCAGGTGCAATGGTCTGTGTTACTGGCAGAAATAACTACAGTTATCTGAGGTATTTGGTTTTTGTTTCCTTTTAGGAAAACAGTTCAGAGTTTTGTTTCTCAGCACAGTACGAACACGGCATACGTGCAAACATAAGCAAACACCAATTAAAAGGAAAGAACAGTTACTGGAGGATTCAACAGAAGACTTGGATTATGGTTTTCTGTCTAATTACAAACTTCTCAACACTGCCATTACAAGAGCACAATCCCTGGTAGCTGTGGTGGGAGATCCTATTGCTTTGTGTTCCATTGGAAGATGCAGGTACTTTATATATGTTGCTTAGTTCATCAGGGCTAAGGATAACAGAAAATGTGAAGACTTGAAAACCTTTATTTATGTTTTTATGTGTCTTCATGACATTAGGAAAAAACTTGTTAAGATTTGGGTGAATTTACTTTTTGTAGACGTAAATGAAGAAACGTGAAAAATGCCAAGAGATGTAAACACTGATGTTAAGGATACCAAGTTCTTGTTCTTCAAAGGTTTCTTTTTTGATGGAAGAGCTGAAATGTTGAGATGATCAGAGATAAACCCTGAGGCTTATTTCTCAGAGAGGAAACACTGCACTGACTACATTATTATAATACAGCTGAAAATACTTATTCGTCAGTTGTTACATCTAGGTTGTATTCTGCTTTCCTGAGTGGTGTTCTTCTACTGTATTGAAAATGGATGTGGTTTTCAAAGATTAGAGTTCAAAAACCCAGATGGAAAACAAACTTTTAAAACTGCATTTATGAAATATCACCAGAATTTAACCCCTTATCTTCTGGGGACACATCAAGATTATCCCTACGTTGATACAGTGATCTGCTCTAAACTGCTATGAACCATCTTATTAAAAGAGAAATGATCGTTGTGCTTTTATTTCACTTTGCCTATTATCTGCTTGGTTTTTAACCATCCATCTAAATACAGCTTTTGTTGGAGAATGGCCATGTCTTTATTCTCTGTAAATCCCAGTGGGGAAGAGATAATCTCTTGAATTTTCACGTAAACCTGAGTGTTGAGGTTTTAAACTACATATCCAAAGGGGATCCAACTCTCAAATGTGAGGGCTCAGCAATTTCTCCAAGCATGGCTCCTTTAAAATATCTGAAATAGGGCATGCAAAAACTTGCTAAAATAAAAGTGTAGGCTGTCAGCACGGTACATAAGTTACAGTCTTGGCAGTTGGTGACTGAGTTTGCCTTTAGAAGACCAGCAGCTGTTGATATATGTATAGCTGTTCAAAATTATAAAACAGAAAGATAATTAAGAAACAAGGAGCACTGAAGCTTTATTAAGATGTATCTCAAGCTTTCCCTTTAGTACACCGTTGTCTTGTTTCACTGAATAATTGAACATTCAGTCTTTGAAAATAGTGCTGGAGGGGCTCAGGCGTGCTGCTGGAAAGATGGTTCTTTTTTAGTACAACAGGAGTATAGAAGTCTGAAAGAAGTGACATTTCGTTAGGAAAAACAGACCTCAAAAAAGTTTAGAGAGTACATGAATTTTATAAATATTCTAATACCTGTCAAAATAAGTCAAGACTCTATAATGATAGTAGTAGAGAGCTTTGTGAAGTATGCCCAGGGTAATCATCACATTTCTGTGTGTTACGATCGGACTAGACAGGGCTGTTTTGGCAGACACTCCCTTTAAACTGCAGAGCGCACCGTAAGCCAGAGGCAGCAGCGTTTTATTCTCTGTTCTTACACCCCAGTACAAGTGGTCCATGTGTGGAGAGACTGCTTGGGGCATTTTGAGCAGAAGTGGATGGGTCTCGGTGGATTTGTGGTACTTGGCAGTAGGTTTGGTGACTGAATTGATTCATCAGAGGGAGCTCCATCGTTAAGGCATCCCGGTGAAGTATTTCGTTTTGGTTTTTAATCCTCCCTTAAAACCTTGCAAGATGCATTTGTCTTACAGTGAAATGCAGAAAAAGGGCCATCTTGCATCTTGAATTTTAAAAGAGCATTTCTTGCCTGTATAAAATCACAATAGAAGATGGGCTTTTAGGGGAAACTATTTTGATTTCTTATATACGTCAGTAACATTACAGGATTCTTGCAAGAAAGACATTTATTCTTTTCCACAAAGGGCAGCTGCTCAGCAAAATGTGACACGACACCGCTGTTAAAATTAGTGTGCAGCAATCTCGTTTTACAGGCTTTGGGGCAACAACACTGAAATAACAGTGCTTGCTGTTACTGAAGGGTGGACTAGAAGGAGTTGTAGTCAAGCACATCTTTAAGATTATTGTCTTTTTAATCCTCTTTTTCAGTAACTTTCATTACTCTTGGGTTTTTTTAGAAAAAGAACAGCTCAATCAGTTTTCTTGAAGTGGCATCTTCAGATCTTATTTAAATATCTTTTAAGCTTCAGTAACTTCACCCAAAAAGTTCCTTTGAGGTTAAAAAGGCCAATGAAGTAATCATAAGTGTAAAATTTTTGTATAGATCCTACTGTGGATGTTAAAATTGTAAACACTTTTAAAATAAGCAATAGAAAGATGTGTCATGAGAAAGCAGAAGACAGGTAGGAATGTTCTTTTACTACGTGGTTTAAATAACCGCTCCACCCTCCAAAAAGCTGGATACAAAATTTTCATATAGAAAGTCCTGTATCATCTGGGGGTTGTCTTTTTGGCTTGAAATTTCTTCTATATGTTCTAGAAATATCTGACACACGATCAAATTTATGGTTTTATTTGTTTTCCACCAGAGAATCTCAAAGGCCCTCTAGATACTCCTGAGATGTTAGTCTTCACGTGACTCTGAAGTGTTGTACAAGAGTAGTTTTGAGGGTATATCTCAACTTTGGTTATAAATTTGCTTTATAAATTCCATAAATCACATGCTTTCCAGAATTTTAAGCATTGTCTTTGCTGTGTTTGGTCTTCTAGGAAAAAAACCAAGTTAGAGCTGTCCATGTCATTACTATTAAATGTGATGTACACCCAGTGCTGCCATCTGATATGTGTGGACAGACCCATGTGTCATTTTAAATGACTGGGGAGCTTTGCATTGTGCTGTGGGGTTCAGATGCGTGGGTCAGATTGCAGGGTGGATGGCTCGGTGTGGAAAATGAGCATACAGGAAAAATAAAAATGCCTCAAAATTCTGTTAAATCTGTTTGAATTTGTCAACAGCCATCGAGTCTTACTCCTTTTTATTGTTTCTAAAAACTGTTTCCATAGGAAATTTTGGGAAAGGTTTATTGCCCTATGTCATGAGAATGAAAGTCTCCACGGTATAACGTTTGAACAGATCAAAGCTCAGCTGGAAGCTTTGGAGTTAAAGAAAACTTATGTGTTGAACCCACTGGCTCCCGAGTTTATCCCCCGAGCTCTTCGGCATCAACATTCAGCAAATACCACCAAACAGCAGCAATCACCACCAAAGGTAAAGTTCTACGGATGATGAATTTTGTCAGAAAGTGAAAGTGAATGTAGAAATGCCTTTTGAGAAGTGATGCAAAAGGTTTATGGAACAAGCTGTTCTTTTAGAATGGCATCAATGCAATCAGATATGAATGCAGATTCCAGAGGGATCCTCAGCGTTTTCAAGTGAAAGCTCTAGACCCGTGTTATAACACGGTATTCAGCAATGTAGCTTAGGCTGGTCCAAGCCTTGTTTCATTACTATAAAATGTGTAACTTGGGTCACTCTGGCATGTTCATTGACTGTGTTGCAATGACCCTGAAAAGCTTCAGCCATGGATCTTGGCCTCAATATTTAGATAAGCCAAATTAAACGCTCTGAACAAGAGGCAATCCCAATCCCAAGCAGTTTGTGCTCTGACTGTACCCTGAGAAACAACAGGTTGATATGGACAGTGGCAAGGAGTATAAGAAAACGACAACAAAATAGCCAAAAGTGATTTCGTTTGATCTAAAAATCACATTTAAAATTCAGTTAAGTTATGTAAGATAATAGTTTGATTTAATTAAAAATATGTTGTAAAACCAATATATTGCCTAGATTAGCTCACTGATAATGTCCTTCACAAGACCAGATTTCATTAGCATCAAGAGAGCAGAGAAATAAAATTACCACTCAGTGGTAATTTTATCAGCTGTCTTTATAAAAGCAAGTAGAGAAGTGATGAAAATACTTAGCTTCCTTAAGGTGATAAAGACTAACACTAAATTTTTGAGCTTTTTTAGGGGGTGATATGTTAGTAATTAATTCTGTTTTAATAGTTCTTTGTAGTTTATTTGAAAATAATTTGAGTTGTAATTTAATTGTGTTTAGAGCTGCAACTAAAGTGCAGGTTGTCAGCTTTGTGAAGAAACTTATGTATTTTCCATAGCCTTCCATTTCTGTTGTAGGCTGTGTCATGTAAATGAGATTTTTACGACAGGTTTTTTAACTTTACCAGTACAAAAATGAAAGCTTTCCCTTTGGCAGTCCTTCCCAAAAGAGCATTTGTAAGTGAGAACATTTGGTTTCTTCATCAAGATGCATTACTTTCTGAAACAAACACCAGATTTCTAAAGCATCTAGTAATGTGTCAAAACACTAGGCTTACAGAAAACCGTAAATTAAAAAATTGCTGTCTTTAGAAAGTCAGTGCTACACTCTCATTTTCCATGAGTCCTTCAGCCTTGAATGCATTGTCTTTAATAATAGAACACCACTATTAATATTTTTTGTTTCTAAAATGAAAGAAATGTATTTGAAAATGCAGGTATAGTACATTTAAAAAAAAAAGGGGGGGAGTGAGTCTTATGAATAGACTGTTCTGTTTATTTTCCTTACAGTTTGTTAGTAAACTGAGCACTTGTGCTGTAGAAACCAGAAGAGACACTGCCAGCACTGTATTTTCAGTTTAAGATCTGAAGTGCTTTAGCCACCTATATAATAATTAAAATGAAATCTCTTCCCTCTGAATACGACCGACAGCTAGCATGTGCACTGGCAGAAGTAAGGCGAGCAGGTAATACGCAAACATACACAGAGAATGGCTGTGGTATGTCATACATCCCCCTTTGCTCAAGGTTTAAAAGCAGATGGTTAGCTTTGCTTTTAGACCTCCTAAGTAGAATATTTAAGATTAAAAGATGAAAGATTAAAAACCTAGTGCTGATGTGTTTTGTACTGAAAAAATGAGAACAGCCTCCGAGACAGTGTTTTGTGGTGAGTTTATGGATGTCCATGTGGCTCAGGGCTCACATGTGATGAAAAGGGATTTTGTAAAAATGGCACCTTCTGATTCAGATTTATTTAAGGATATTAAAAAAACCTCTTTGCTGTTTATTTTTTAAAGAAGAAAAAGATGTTTCAGTCCTGTCACTCTGAGAAGCAAGCAGCTAATCTGGAACTGGTTAGCTGTGGGCTGCTGTGCCTCAGGGCAGCCCTGCCTGCGAGGGCATCTTCCCCTGCGCCGGGCTCGGCTGGGGATGGTGGAGGCGCGGAAGGAACAGCAGAGGTGGATAGGCACAGCCTTTATCCAAGGTGATGATGTGGAAACGGAAAGTTTTCAGAACTCAGAGCTTCCCGTAGGGTAGTTAGCATACAGTAAATTAGGCTCTGAATTTTACAGCTGTGCCTGTCTCCTGCTCCCTGCCTGTGTTCAGCCTTTAGGCCTGGATTCAGGTGTTTAATCGGGATGCGTCATCGTCCCAGACATTATGCAGTCAGTGAGGACCACAGGTCTGATTAAGTCTCTGGAGAATACTCTCTTCTCCTGTCTCTTGACTAAAGGGAATGACGAGGCCGTTAGCTGCATGAAGTCAGGTACCTAAATCTTGGTTTGAGTTTGCTCTAAGCGGCTTTATATAATGTGGATTTTTATAGTCTGAGGGTGGAGCAGGTTTTTGGAGGAAGCTGAGTGCATCTGTGCTCCAGTGCTCTCCACTGCCATCAGTTAGTGCAGGTTTCGGTGGTTTGGAGATGGGTGGGAAAAAGAACCTTGAGCTGGAAATCATTGAGAAACAATAATGGTTAAGTTATTAATAGACTATTATAAAGTCATTAAGCCATCAAAAAGGGAAAAGATTAGAAGAAAAAAGAAAGCCAGCACCTTCCTTCCCCAACTGACTACAAACGGCCCCAGTTGACTTACACTCACCGAGCTGGTACCAATACATGCAGAAGCTCCTATTCAACAACACAGCTGTTCTTATGAATTTCTGTAATTATTTGCTATTTCAGTTTTAAAAATATAAAATATATATAAAATACAAGTATGGTAGGTAGAATAGAGATTTGTTAGATTTATGCACGTCCAGCTTGATGCTAGCTGACAGTGTAGCAGATACAGAAATGCCTTGTGCTAACCATGAGTGATTAAGGCGTGTAGCTCCTCTAAATTTTGTTTTAGATTGAATCTTAGTTTCTTTGGTGAATAAGCATGTTTCTTTTGTTTAAATACTGCAATGAAAAGGAATTAGTATTTTATTTTTTCAAAAATTCGTTTTGAAAACAGGAGGAAAATTCAGAGACCAGTTCTTTATTCTAGGTTATGCATGAGTCAACATTGTCAAACAAACCTGTCTTTGTACCCTGACTAATTTGCTCAGACTGCTGGAAAACTGCCTAGACTTATCTCCTGGGCAAGCAAAGTTTTGCAGCATCAAAAGGCTTTTAGATTTATTTTAAATTTGTGAATATACTTAGGTCCAGATAAGTAAGGTATTCCTATCTTAGAAAAGACTTAAGAGCATACCAGCATTTGAATATGTGCTTGCAGTTTATGAATATTACCTAATTTAGCTGATACTGTAAACTCATGAGCCTGTAGGAGGGATCACTCAGTTCTGTTAACCGCCTTTTCTAATGTAGAATTCACCAAGGAAAAACAATTTCCCCAGAGTACTCTGGTTCTTGACTCTACTAGTAATTTTGTACTTTTTGGGGAGCAGTCACTAAGGGGCCAAGGTCCATAAGCGATGAGATGAGATAGGGAGGCAACGTCTAAAGAGGCTGGGCGAGGAACTCAGTAAAACTGGTGGCAGCTACTCCACGGTTCTTGAGCTGAAACCTGGAGAAGAAAATGGATCACGCTTCCACCAAGAGCTGCCACTGGAGAGGAGTACAGAGGGTCACATTAGCACTGGGTGCTGCTCCTAAAAGTAGTGAGAGAGCAGGAAATGAAATGATGAGAAAGGAAAGTCAGAGTAGCTTGCTGTAAGTCACCTTGCATCTGAGAACAGGTCCTGGGACGGAGCATCCCTAGAGGGTCTGGTGATGACCCACTGGCTAATTGAATTGGTGTTATGTAATGTCCAACTTTGTGAATTCGTAGTCAGGTGATGGATCTGTACACTTGAATGTGTAAGAATAAAATGTTTGGCTAACTGCTTTCAGACTCTATTTTGTATTTAACGATAGTGTTCACTTGAGATTGAAAACTTTGTTTTCTGTCAGAATGCAAAAGCATTACTGTTATTATTTTTCCCTTTAAAGGGCAAGGTCCATCATCATAGTCAGAATGACCATTTCCCACCTGATGGGATTGGTAAGTATCTCTGCTCTTAAGGAATTCCTCAGAGTTCATGCTGATTTGGCTTCGGTGAAGTTGATAGTAATTTGACAAATTGAGTATCTGGTCTGTTCCCTACTTGAAAGCCATTTACTTCTTGTGTGCATTTGGGAAACAGATTACAGACTGTTAAGTGGACATTAGGTATTTCCAAGGCTATCCCTTCATAGGTGCTGAGCACGCTGACTTTAGAGCCTTGACACAGCACAGCTGGTCTCTTGAAAATGGCTGTGTTTGAAATGAATGGTGTGCAATACTGTACCAGTGGGTTTGCACTGAAAGAGTGAGGACACTATATTGCATGCGCTGTTCTATGATGTACTTTGAACTTAAATTGTGATGTCATGTATCCAGATATTACTGATCACACTTTGGCAAGGTAGCTTAATCATTTTGTTATTAATTTGAAAAAGCATTAATTTAAAGCTTCTCTTCCTTGCTAACAAAAGGAGGATGGTTCTAGTTTTTGATGCAGTGTTTAACAGCTGCTTTGGCTGTCAGCATATATAATTGGTTTGGGACATAGTTTCATTGATAACTGCAGTTACCAGCTGCCTGTTTCTCTATTCTCAACTCATATTTTCTGCCTCTTCAAATTTTTAAATTGGGATACAGGATTTGATTAACGCTTTCTCTCTGTGTATCAGACCTATGCTGTTAGAGTTGCATATGTGCTTTATAAAGACAGATGCTGTTAGGATTAGAAAAGAAAGAAACATACAGTCTTCATATTCTTTTTGTGTATATACCTTCTTTTTTTTGGTATGTATATATGTTTTTTTTTTCTCTCTTTTCAGTTCAGCCCAATCCTTCTGTTCTAATTGGAAATCCTATCCGAGCATATACTCCTCCCCCTCCTCCTCTGGGACCTCACCCCAATCTGGGGAAATCTCCAAGTCCTGTTCAAAGGATAGATCCACACACTGGGACAAGTATTCTATATGTACCTGCTGTCTATGGAGGAAATATGGTCATGTCTGTGCCTTTGCCTGTAAGAATTTGTTTTCTGGTTTCTTCCCCTTTCAGTTATTGCGTGTACAAAAATTAATGGTGAAATCAGTGAATATTTTGCAGGTTTTCTCAGCACTTCAAATATGTGTGCATAGCTGGCTTTAGGAGTGGCTGTGCAGAGGACCACCAGAAAATTAGGAGTGAAAAATATTGCTCCTACAATAACTCCAGGAAGCCTAAAGGCAATTTCATGTTCATGTAGTTTGATGTATTTTGTCAGCTCTAGGTTTAGGCACACCAGTGGAATCTGTCTCGTTTGACTTAAGATACCTGCATCTGAATTACCTGCCTAGTTCGGTTCTTAATCATTGGAGAGACATGGGCAATTCAGCCGGAGCTTGTTTCTCTTTATTGGCTTCATACAGTTTAAATTACTGTCTTTGGCTGTCTGCAGTGCAAGGTGTCTGAAGTGATAAGAAAAACAAGCATAATGGGATGTTTTCCCCTTCCAGAACCTCACAGTGAGCCAGCTTCCTCTCCAATCCCTTTCCTTAATGGCATTTGGGAACACAATGAAGATCCCTCATCATGTCTCTTAGGCTACATTTGTGTATGGAATTTTGCATTGCAAATAAAACTATCCCATCAGAATTTACACAGAGAACCAGTCTCTGCTTTATTTCTAACCTTCACAGTCGCATATTGCAGGGGGAAAAGGAGGAGTAAAGGACAAAAGCTGCAGAAGCAGTGTTGTGGAGTAACACGTGCGTGTTGTACGCAGCTCCTGAGGACGGTGGGAAGGACGTGGAACCCACACATGAAGATGTGTTTAATTCCATTCATAATGCTAAATGTTGCCATACAGTTAATTTGTTTTTTAATCAAGAGTCCTCTAATTTAGGTTATAGATGCTGTATAGGGGACTTGCTGTAGGAACTCTGGTTTCAGTTGTATGTCTTAGATCAGCTGGCAGCTATAGATTCCTTTTCTTTGCTAGGTCAAGGAATGTTCCTTTTTCCTAGCTTACTAGAAATCTGCGTTTGATGGATAAATTTAAATGCAATGAGAAGGGCAGCAGCTGTGTCTTTGTCATGCTTGCTCACATGATATTAATATCAAACCAAGATAATTTACAAAGTTCTGTCTTATTGTTCCAAGGTTAATATATTTTTGTGTATTTCCAATCAAAAGAAATATATTAAAAGTAAGTATTTTGAGCTCACCTTCCCTGAGGATGGATTTTTAAAAATAATTAAGTGGGAAGACTGAGGTACTAATGAGACAGCTGCTTTTGGAAAGAAGCTTGTTGGAGATGATTTCAGATTGTACAGACGCAACAGTAGCCTCAAGCTAAAGTTCAAAGTGCACGTTTCAAGGGCAAATACTAATTTTAAAAAAGAATTGCATAAAAGTTGTTACACTTAAAACAAGTAGGGACTGAAGTAGAATGTGTTTATGCTCATGTAAGATAAAATGATCCCTTTGCTTTGTTTAAGGCAGTTTCCATATCCAAGGTAAAAACACGAGGAGGTTGTCTCCTGTCATGAGTAAAGGATGCTTTGTCAGCCTGAGTGTTTATCCCTGCACTCTCCTCTTATTCATACATTTTCCTCCTTTAATAAATTCCCTACAGGGCAAGATTGAACTAATTTGATCCAGAGCTGTCTTCCTTTATGTTCCTTTTAGGAATAAACTTTAAAATGCTGTAAAAATTCCCGACTTTTTAACATGCTTTCAGGAGGTGGATTTTACTTCAAATATTTAGGAAGATGATCTGCAATAGGTGTGTCATGTAGTTTAGAAACTCTGGAGTGGCCCTGTCGTTCTTGACATGTGGATAATCTCTTGATTCTCCCAATAGTCCTGTTAACTTCACTACTAGGAGAAAGGACTTTTTATTTTCTTGAACTTCACCCACTTCTTTTTATTTAGAGAAGAGATTAATGTAAAGTTTATTAAAATATAATTTGTCCATCAGTCTTTTCTCTCTGAATTTTGAAACCACTTAAACAAGAATGGGTTTTAATACAAAATTTTTTGCCCAGAGTAGAAGTCCAAAATCTTTGCTGTTTGCCCCTGGCTGCTAGACCTGCCCCTATTGCTCTCCCTTTCCAGCACCACCTGTAGTTGTGTGTTACTGTCTCAGTTTTCCATGCATCAGATGACCTGCTTATTACTGATGTAATATCAGTGTGCTTGTCATTTTACTTCCTTTAACGTACTTTAACAGATTGCCTTTTTTTTTTTTTTTTAATTATTATTATACAGGTGCCATGGACGGGGTATCAGGGTAGGTTTGCAGTTGACCCTCGAATCATTACTCATCAAGCAGCTATGGCATATAATATGAACCTGTTACAGGCACATGGGCGTGGGTCTCCTATACCTTATGGCCTGGGACATCACTCACCAGTTAGCATAGGACAGCAGCAGCAGCTTACGCATCAGGACAAGGAGCAACATGAACAAAGTCGAAATGGTTAGTTCCTGAAATTGCATTGCAAATTAGCCTTCTTTCTTTCTTTTTTTTTTTTTTTCTTTTTTTTTTCTTTTTTTTTTTTTTTGTGGGAGTTTGTATTTTAAATAGGGTATTGTGGAAAGGATTTTTTCTTTTTTTCTCTTAAGTGACACTGAGGGATCTACAGAGTTGGGGAAATCAGCTGTGATTTGCCATTGCAAATAGAATAACTAAGATATTGTGAGATTCAGAGGAGGAAGCAATCAAAGTTGGGGTGTGTATTTGTTGAGGGTATAATTGATCTGTCTCTGTTCTGCAGTTCAGTGGTAACTACTGCTGATGTTATTTGCAATTAAGTTGGAAGACCTAGTTAGAGATGATTAATGAATGAAGTGCAGAGACTAAAGGAAAAGTGTTACTTGGGTAAATTATATTAAATGTCTGTGATGCTGTAAATGCTATACTAATACATCTCAATTTTCCTGTGTCTGGAAAAAAAACCCCAAACAATAATTATGCTATTGAAACCAATTAATTACTTTCCTAAATATTTTTAGGTAAAAGTGAAAGCACTGCTGGACCTGAAATCACTAAAATTCGAACACCTGAGAAGAAAGCTGTGGAATCCAAGCAGGTGGGTTTGTCTTATTTGATGTGGGGTTTTTGGTTTTGTTTTTTAATAGTCTGTTAATTAATTTATTCATTACTGACATGGTTTTTTTGTTTGGGTTTTTTATGTGAATTTTCAGTGTTTTTTCATTCCCTTTTTCCAGGTTGACTTAGAAGCAAATTCTCAGAATAGAAGCCCAGAGTCACGTTCCAGTGTTGGTTATCCTAATGCTAAATTTCATCGCAAAGATAATCTTAACCCCAGGCAGCTGAATCTACATCTCACCCCGCCCCACTCCCAGTATGCAGTTCCCAACCGCCACTTCCAGCACCTGTCACAGATACCAAGGCAGCCATATCCTCTGCAACAGCAGCAAAACCTTTTAA
The DNA here is from genome assembly GCF_000699245.1 of Pterocles gutturalis. Taxonomy (NCBI): domain Eukaryota; kingdom Metazoa; phylum Chordata; class Aves; order Pterocliformes; family Pteroclidae; genus Pterocles; species Pterocles gutturalis. Next base: position 38,028 of record NW_010121154.1, read on the forward strand.
GTCAACAACAAAACCATTTGCCTGAACAACAAAACCAAATGCCACCCCAGCAAAGCCAGGTAGTTCAGCAGCATAACCATTTGAATCAGCAGCCTCTACAAACTTCACAGCTTTCCCCTGCTTACCAGGCAGGGCCCAGCCAATCTTTTTTTAATAATCCAATTCCCCACCGACCACATTCTCCTGCTGTAGATGCTGTGATTTCAGAACAACACCCCCCACCTATGTTACAAGAAGTCAGTAATCCAATGAGGCCTATTGCACAGCACAACCCTGTTCTGCCAACCCACTTGAACAGCTTCATTGAAGAGAATCCACCAGGAGTGCCCTTAGGGGACACTTTAGGTAGGTGACTTTCCTTTATTTAAATTCAGAGTGTGCAATTATAAGGACATTGAAGTGAAAATGAAGGAGGTATTTACCTTTTCGGGCATTTTGCTCTGAACTGGGTCATTGTTGGGTTAGTTTCCATAAGTAATGTCATTGAGCATAATTTGCTGCTTGAGGCATGTTTGAATATTCAGCACTTTATTAGAAGATTCATGTTTGTATGATTTTCCATAGGATTTAAATAACCAGGTTATACACTGCAATGCAGTTAGTATATAATAGCCCCTGGAATATACTGTATAAAAAAATCTCTTTTTTCTGACATAAAGATCTTTAAAAAGGGACATTAGGTAATTTTTTTTTAAAATTATTTTTATAGATCGTATGCATGGAAATGTAGCTTTGGAAACAATAAGGCAGCAACAACAAGCCAGGTTACAGCAGTGGAATGAACATAATGCCTATCTCAGTCAAGGCACTATTCCATATCAACACCATCACCATCCTCATCTACCACATCTTCCTCAGCAACCAGTTGGATTGCATCAGCCGCAGCAAGTTAGGGCAAACTGGAAACTTGCCAGTAACACAGAAGATGAAACAGAGGCAACATATTCAAGGTATTTGTTTACTGAGTCATCAGAGCATGTATAAAATTGAGCAGTGGGCACCTATCTGTAATGCAGTGATCAAGTGCAAGACATGTAAAGGTATTGCTTTTTTGCTGCTGTTATTACGAAGGTTAAAATAGTTGGCAGGCTGACTTACAACTGTGCTTTGATTGTGCGTTATGCTTTATTCTGTTAGTATACTGGGCAGTAAAGCTGTAGTGGAAAAAATACTTTTATGGAGCTTTTCAGTGCTGTATTTATGAAATAAGGAATGGATAGAGAGTAACGACCTTGTGTTTATAAAAGAGGTGTCTGAGTGTAGTTAAGGCCTATTGAAGTTGTAAATTCTTCAAATTGAATTAGCAGTCTTAGATTTATGTACTTGAAAGGAAACAAACCAATCCCTTCCCAAACACTGCTCCCCAATAAAATCTAAACTTTTCCTCCTTTTCAAAAAGCCTTTGCTTTTAAAAGGAGATTTAAAAAAATGCATAGATTTGAGATGGAGCATTAGCAGACAAGAAAAGAAGCTGTTGAACATAAACAGGAAAATGATTCCACTGTTCGTCACCTTTAATCATTTATATTTTAAAGGCTGGATTTTCAAATTGCCTCTGTTTACTGTCATCTCCCACTATGCTTTATTTTCCATCTGGTTTGTTATAGCCGTGGTAAAGTCCCTAAATGCTCTCTTTTCTTACTCTGTGAAGTGCTGAATTGAATATTCTTGACCTTTTGAAGACGTTTGGAAGTATGTTGTGCAAGTGAGGGGAATCCCTGGTTCTTCTGTTTTTCGCCTTTTAAGGGGTTAAAATTTTTGTTAACTATGTGAAGTTTTTTACTTTGTGTAATAAAGCAGGAAATCCTGACCTTAGTTGTCTCGTAAGAGATAACAAAAAATTAATTCTTCTGACTGAAAAGGAAATCTCAAGAGTTATTAAAATTTTGAGATGATTCAGGTAGGTATTTCATCCAATTAATCCTCTTGTGCCTCATTTCTGATTGCTCACAGTCATTTCCTTTGAAGTTAGGGTCAGTAGGTGCCCAGATGAGTATATGTAAATTAAGTGTTTTGTTCTTTGAGTTTTCTCAACTTCAAAAAGTGTGGGATTGCAGCCAAACACTTTTTCTTGATACATTTATTCTGTCAATACAGATTCCAGGATTTGCTCAGAGAACTGTCACACCGTGATCAAAGTGAAAGTCGGGACTTAGCTGAAATGCCACCCCCTCAGTCGAGACTGTTGCAATACCGACAAGTTCAGCCCAGAAGCCCACCAGCACTCCCTTCTCCTTCCTGCAACTCTAACCACAGCGGTCACTTTCCTAACTTCACTGAAAACAACAGAGACATTGAAATACCCAATAACCCAGCATTTCAGCAGCATTTACCCCAAATATACAATCCTCCTTTCTCAATGCCATCTGAACATATAACCCCATCTCCCTTGAAATACCTGCAACCTGATGGATCATGGACTTACGCTAACCTACAGCAGAATCACCTTATGGGGCAGGGCTTTCATTACGGTATACCTCCATTGCCCCATAGGTCGCAACAAAACCCTTTTATACAAATACAGAATCATCAGCACGCAGTCGGTCAGGAGCCATTTCATCCACTCACATCTCGAGCAGTATCTGCTTCTTCGCTCCACAGCTTAGAAGAGGTAGGCATTTTTTTCGGTGCGTGTATTGTCATGTCATTTTAATATCAATTTATATTCTGAAGTCGTCATGAATGCAAAATACTTCATGTATTAAAAGCTCACACTGGGAATTTCTGTGGTTTAAAAGTTTTCTCTATGGCTTCGTTGATCACGCTGTGCATGTTCATGGTTCCCGTCACTGCAGGTATAAGGTTTCCTCTACAAAATGGGAGGTCTTGGCTTTTTTTAATGGTACTCAGAGTTTTCTTGGAATCATTGGTCAATTATCTGCGTGTCATTTATCTGGAGTGCAAATTAACAGCAGCCCAGGTGCAAATCTCATGAAACAACTCTCTGCAAAGTCAGCTTGAATCAGCCCGCCAGTTGGCTCAGTGTCGTACTGTGAATATGGTCGAGTTCCTTCTCATACTAACTCGAGACCAGAGCAGGACTTGTTTTAACATGGAACAAATTTAATGATTTAATGAATCCCACCTGGCCTGAGCTAATTCTGTGTAAAGCCATCCTGTGTATGCTGGGGGCTCAGCGTGTTGGAAATCAGTGCAGAGATATCCATCCAGCTGTGCTACGTGAATCTGGGTCCAGCACAAGCCCTGCCACATCAGAGCTCACTCTATCCCTCGATCTTTTTTTGTTCTGGACTCTAAGGGTGTGTTATGGGATGCAGACTATGCAAGCACATACAACTAGGACAGGTCATGTTTTGAACAGCAGTTTTTAATCCCTGTTGGAATCTGGAGTGCTAAGGAGTGTGTGATATGTAAGCCAGGTTGTATTTCAGGAATGTCAGAATTAATATTCTCAGATAATCTTGCACTGACTGCATGTAATCCAATATTTGTACATAAAGTGGCTTGTTGTGTGATATATTTCTGTCAAGGTTTTTTACAGCAGCTAGGGGTTTCCCTGCTCATCACTATCCCACATAATACATATTTAATTGTCTTTTGAATTCTGAAAATAGAAAATATTTAGTTTATGTGGCCGAGCAAAATAACTAAAATTGAATTCCAGTGCATTTTACAAATTTCTGTCTTATACAGATCCAGAGAGGTTAATGGAGTCCTCAGGCCCAGCTAGAGCTGTAGTAAGGTTTGGTTTTGCAGCATGTAGAAATTCTATGTCTCGGTCCATTAAACCGTACCACCTTGTATAAAATCTAATACTTTGTGACAACAGTTAATGCTGTCAGTACAGCGGGCCATAGGAACAATGGCTTTTCAGCAGTAATAAACTGATAAATATTCCTGCAGAGTTTGTGACAGCTCCTGCTATCTGAAGGGAAATAGAGTGAGCCTTTATGTAATTAGTGCAAATTCGGTTTAGTTCTTATTTCTTCTTCCTTTCAAAATATGTGACAGAAATGCCAAATGCAGTAAAAGTGTTACAAGACAGAGACTTGCATGTAAAGTTTCCAACACTGCTGGTTCAGCTGATAGGCGGGACTGAGCACACAGAGAAATCAAAATGCAGGTTTTAGGTGTATTTTTAACAGAGATCTCTCTCATAAAGCAGGTGTCGGGAGATGTCATGACTTTTGGTATCCTTACTAAACTGTTTTCTCAATCACTGTTTATAAAACTCTTCATTGACTTGATACTTGAAAGATTTTTTTATGTGTTTAGTCAAACCAGCTTTGAGCTGCGTATCAAAGGAGATAGTTCAGTTCTTCTGTCTGGTCCTGTACGTGCAAGTGTCCACAACTCTGATTGCTTACCAAACTTCCCATTAAGCTCAATAAAAAGTATACTTTTTTGGGTGTGATTCAGGCAGTAACTTCTGAATTCTGTCTTTTTGTTGTTGAAGAATATCCTCAAGAGAGTAGAGTGACAGGATATCTTAAGTGCTCTTCCCCTGATGGATCATAATAGTGTGGCAGCTATAACAAGTTATTACAATTTTCTTTCATGCACTCTTTTTTCCCTGTCTTTTTTTTTTTTTTGTGGATGATATGATAACAATATTGGGGCATTACAAGAAGTTATTTGGTGTTTATTTAGCTAATTTTTCATGACATTTCATTAGGATGTTTATTTTTTGCCTTTACCAAGATAGATCTACTTCTGTGACTTCTGTTATTTGTGCTTTGGTTAGTACAGCGCAGAAGGAAACAATTACTGTGTTTATTTTTTAAAAACAAACTATAATACAGCAAGCTCGCTTTGAGTCTTTCAAAAGTTTAGAGTGTTGTTAAATCTGAACTCCTGAAGCCACCAGGTCAATTAATGGCGCTCCTGCCATTTTCATCTACACGATTTACAGGGTTTATGGAAGCAAGTAATTCCTGTGGTTTCAGATAAAATTCTCTGCATTATTTCTCCTGAGGGCACACACTTCTCCAGAGCACTTGTTTTGTGTGTACATACACAAAATCCAGTATACAAATATATCATGCTTCTCTAAGTCCTGGTGTAAGTCACTCATTTGTCCTTGGGAAACTAAAAGCCTTTTTTTTTTCCTCTTTACGTTGTAATTGGACATTTTCTCTTGTAGCTTTCTGTGCTTCCTCTGCTTCCTTTGTAAATGCTGGGTATCTTCCTCCTCACCGTATGATACATCTCCCGCGTAGGAGTGTGAGATGTAAGGGTTGGTAAGAATTCAGGAATCTCAGCTGAAGCTCTTTGTGCTTCCTTTGAAATTCTGTGGCTGTTTTGTGGATTAAATACATTATCGATGACAATGTAAAACTTGAAATGTATTAGATTTTTTTCCTAAATGCGAAGGACTTTTTTTTTTTTTCACAAGACATGGCATAGCAACAAACTGAATGGAAAAATGGCATTTGATGCATGCAGTTGAATAAAAGGAGCAAAAGACCTTTTGTTTTGTTTTTTTTTTCGTTCACAGTATGAACCAAGAGGACCAGGCAGGCCGTTGTACCAAAGAAGAATTTCCTCTAGTTCAGTCCAGGCTTGTTCTGAAGAATTAAGCACTCCTCAAGACAGTCTTGGTCAGTGTAAAGAGCTTCAGGACCACAATAACCAGTCATCTTTCAACTATTCATCACCTGAGTTGTGGGTAAACTCCTCCTCATCTGCCCCATACCCAAACATTCCATGCAACGGAGCCAACAGAGCCGTTCCACCCCGGGAGTTGTTAGGTAGGTACAGGCTTGGTCTTTGCTTCTCTGCCTCTCTCTCTGCTCCATTGAGTAGACACCTTAGGCTGGAGAGAGCAAATATAAATGAAAGAGTTGGTTGTTTTTGTTGTTTTTTCCTCTTCACAAAACATTTTCTGCTATCTCTTCAAATCCTCAAACTCATTTAAGCAACGATTTTTGAAGTATTCATTGTTTTAGTAGTTAAAGGTTTGCCTAGAGTAATCCTATTTTCATTTGCTATTTTGTTAAACTTCTGGTACATTGCTGATGTCAAAAGAAGAATACTGTTGAGTATTCTTCATCTACAAAAGGAAATACTGCTCCTTAGACTTCTCACAAAAGTTCCTGGTAAACCCACATATTCTCCTCCAGTGGTTTCAAGTGCAATGGAATTTTTGCTAAAAGGAGCTAAGGTAACTCATGGGAGTTACTTGCAAGATAGATTATTTGTTTCCAGAATCAGTGATATTTCTTGTTGATATTACCGTCTGGGGGAGAAACTACATAAACTGAATTAGTAATCGCAGTGTATTTCCTAGTAAATTCTAGTACTTCATCAAAGTAATGATGAAGTTTAAACTCTCAGCGTGGAAGAACCACACTGGAACCTGGCTTCCCTGGTGGTAGTAGCAGTGCTGATTGATTTAGGAGAGAGAAACTAAATTAACTTTTCAGTGATTAAAAAAAGCTGCAAGTAGAGAGTCAGAGCAGTGCAGCTATTCTTCTCTTCTCCATATTTTTAATGTTTGTCAAGAATGAAATTACCAGAATAGTACAGTTTCTTCTGCATTACTTTGCTTTAAGGATCTCCAATGATAATTAAAAAAAAAATAATAAAAATATGAACAATCTTCCAGTGTTAAAAACAATAATGTGAAAAATTATTTCTAAACTGGCTTTATTGCCCTTAAGAGATCTAATTGCTTGTGGTCAATTTTTATAAACCTAAAACGTGTAATTTCATAATATAGTAATTGTGAAGTAGAAACATGCGGTGTAGACCGATGAAAGAAAGCTGTTTATATCAGTGACGGCATTTAAGTCTTCAGTTCCTAATGTGCATTTTCATTTCCAAAGTGTGAAAATATTATTTTACAAAACCATATTTATGGCAGCATCTTTTGTGCTAAGTTCAAAGCTTCAAGCTCAGGGCACCTCCTTCGATCTGTTTCCATTTTTCCCACAAATCAGGGAGCTGAATGTATGATATTATGTGTCACCAAGAGTGGCATCCCTCCCTGAAGCTGCTCTCTAGACTCTCTGGTTATCCGATAGGAGCTCAGGAATCCTGGCAAGACTGTGTTGGGATCAGCTGATACCACATTTCCTTGCTTTAGTGTAAAGATTGAGAAGAGGTTTGTGAGTAGAATCCTCAGAGGAAATGTGTGTACGTACAAAGTACCATATCTATACATTTACTGTCAATAAATCCTCAATGAAAGGGGCAAGTTCTGACTAGTGTCTGAATTTGCGATGAAAATATTTTTTACTGTAGTTAGGCATGGTTTCTGTTCTGTAAATATATGTAAATGCGACATTGCCCTGTATCTAATGGCTCGTGCAAGCAAACCTCCAGTTGTATGGCTGCTGTGCTTTCCTGCATATACCGCTCGCTGGCTGCGATGGTCGTATTTAAAGCCCAGATGTGTTTTACCGTGCTAAGGGGTAATGACCTGTAACTACAGCGTTTCTGGCTACTAGTGATTTCTATCCATGAAATAAAAATCCATGAGAATGAGATGCTATGAACTAGTTCTGAGCCTATATTTGTTGCCCAGGAGTGAGCAATCCTGACAGCAGACCGTGCCAGGGCTTATATTTCCTGTACACAGGAATGGCTGCGGCACAAGGATCGGGCTGTATCAGTGGGGATTCACGGAGTGCAAGGAGAGCTGCTGGGAATTGCTCCGTGCTCTAACATGAAGGCACTTTCCAAAACTGCAGTTTGAGAGCTTGATTTGCATTGCTTTTTCTCTTGATAGAAAGAAAATTATTTAAGTTCTTATTCAATATGTTTATTTAATATTTTTTCTTCTGTTAGACACCTCTTTTCACCTCCAGCCCTGCTTGTCATGACTTGTCTTCTTGAGCGCTACGGTTATTTTTGGTAGCTCTTTTTGCTTGTGTTCTGAGGTTTTTTTTGAATCATAGCAACCCAAGCGACACTGTCTTGCTTATGTTCTTTCCATATTCATTCTTCTCAGGATTGGGTTGGTTTGGGGTTTGGTGGGGTTTCTTTTTTTTTTTTTGACACAAAAGCCTGTGTGTGATCCTTCCAGTGAGAAACTTAACTATATACTTATGTTTTTCTACTTTTGTACTCATTTGTTAGTACATTTTGGTATGTGCACTTTAAAAATACCATTATACATTTAGAGATTGAAATAATTGGAGAATACATCTGTTTCTCAACTCCTAGGCTATTTTAGATAGAACGTGTACCTGCATTTCAGGGTAGAGTTTCTCTAGCTATGTAAGGCAGCAGAATTCTCCAGACAAAAGTAAGATACCTCATTAGGATTCGGGAAATTCACTTGAAAGCAGTTTTATACCTATGGTTTAAAGCCCCGTTTTTTTCTGATGGTTCCAGGAGTTGTTAAATGAGGAGCCAGAACATATCAATTAGCAGGAATACATTCCGACTAAAATACCAATAATTAGTTGGTTGGCATTCAGGACTCTGAATTGCTGTTTGAGAATGAATTATATATGGTGCTGTAAATTTTAATTTCAGCCCATTAAGCTATAAAGCAAGAAGAATGAAATAGTCTTTGTGCTGTCTCAGAGGATAAAGTGGTTAAATTAGAGTATATCCCATTCCGAAGCAGCCTACCTTCGGTGCCTCTGCTAAACCCGCCCGTGCCCAATGGCAGGTTCAGCGTTATGAACTCTGTCCGTGCCCGCGCGTGGAGAATATGGTTAATGATATCAGTCCTCCTGGCATTGCTGACAAGGATAATGCAAGATCCAGGAGTTAGAAATGAAGGTAGATAATGATGAAATTTCCTAGGACCACAAGTGACTAAACACAGAAAATAGTTTCAGTCCCCCAGAGCCCTTGCTTTGGGGTTACTATAGACAGATCTCCCAAGTCAGAGCTCTTCACTTACACAAACTCTGATTGCTCCTTTTGCAGCTCCACCGAAGACGGTCAAGCCCCCAGAAGAACACCTGAAGGCCGAGAACATCCAGCTCTCCAATTCCTTCAACTACAGCGTGCTACAACACCTCGGCCAGTTCCCACCTCTCATGCCCAACAAGCAGATCGTGGAGTCGAACAGCAACAGCCAGCAGAACGCTGGTGGGAGCAAGCCTGTCATGTCCTACGCAAGTGCTCTGCGGGCTCCGCCAAAGCCCAAACCTCCTCCTGAGCAGACAAAAAAGAATAGCGACCCTTTGTCTTTGTTTCAGGAACTTAGCCTAGGTAGTTCATCAGGTAGCAATGGCTTTTACTCCTATTTTAAATAATCAGATTATTTTTTTTAGAGAGAATTTAATTTTTATTTGTGTCAGTAGATCTAAGATAGTTGGGGCTTCACCTGTAGTTGCAAATATTCCCTTTGTTTATATTAGTAAATATATCCTCACTTAATTGCTTTGCTGCTAGACTTGCAACTAATTTTTTTTTTAATTATATTCCATTATTTTGCATTTTTTGATGTGGGTCGGTTTTTTGGAAGCTTTTATGTAGGAAAACACACACACGTTATTTTTTAATTTGTGTAATGTTAATGATATGTTGCATTAAACTAGCAGCTGAGAGGTTACCTGTACAATTTTAAAAAAGGAAAAAAAAAAGGAAAAAAGAAAAAAATAATAAAAAAAGTTTGTCTAAATTGTATTTAAGAAGATTGTAAGTAGCATTTACATTTATTCAATAACATTAGCATACTATGCTGGGTTTCTGTACCAGAAATGGCCAGTTAATGTAAAAATGTATGTTATTTCTGCTTAAATTCATTTAATTTTTTTTTTTTTTAAATAAAGGTGCAGCATCTTCTAAATACTTTCAGTTTTATCAGCTTTTTTGTGAAGGGATGCTGCATTCTCAGACTTTTATAGTTTTAGATTCTGTATGATGTGGTATTGTATTTTCCATCCACTGTAGGGTAAAGGCATTCTTTGCAGACACCTATGCCATTGTTTGGAAACATTCAGATAAAAAGTATTGGTATACTTTAAAAAAAAGAATAAAAAAACCCAAAAAAAACCCCAACAAAAAAAAAAGAAAAACACAAACAAAAAAACTCTACATTTTATTTTTGGACAAGCTAGTAATATAAGCTTGTTTGAAAAGTTAATTTGATAGGTTTTTTAAATGAATCATGAAGCTGAAAATAAATTTTTAGGTATGTTGGTGCTTAGTAGATTTAATAACTATTTTAAAAAAAATGCGTGAATTTAGTAAAATACTTTTTTTGTTTGTTTGTTTATTTTTTCCACTATGCATGTGTAAATGTTTGTATTCTGGCTTTTTCCTCCCCTCCTTCTCCAGTGGTATAAAGAATTGTGCCGCTTTAATTTTTTTTTTTTTTTTCCGGTAAAACTTTTGGTACATTATTTGATGTTTACATTAAAATGTGACATTATACAAGGAAATTCAGATATTTTGCTAACTGTTTTGTTTGAGGAACATCATTAAAGAAGAGATTTAATGTTTGTCAAAACTGTATCCAAATTAATCTAAATCTTTTGGGGATAAGAATGGTTACCAGGTTATTTATCTATATGAATTCTGCTGAGTTCCCCACAAACCTGGCCCTTCAGGAATACAAACTAAAAAAAAAAAAATAAAAAAAATTATGGGATATTTAAAAATTAAAGAAACAAGTGTGAATGAAAGCTCAGCAGATAAATTGTCCATAAAGATTTCTGGTCTTGCGCACTGTTCGTACTTTGGCGGCTGGGGAGGCAGAGAGGGCTGTTTGTGTAGTTTCTCCAGATAAGTAGTTTTTCTTTTACACTTGAAATAACTTTAAATATTTTCCAGGGACTGAGCTGGGTGTAGTTGCAGTATTCCTCCACTTATTACATACAAGAATTCCAATTTTAGAGCTGTGTGGGGTGATTTCAGATTTTTCCAGCTGTCCATGGGACACCTGAGTAACGAGCAGTGGCTGCTGCTGTATTCAATCAGATTTTTGCTCTGGTTACAATCAGGTTTTTTTCTGCATTTGACTTCATGTTTTAAGGTAAGGGTCTTTCTATAACGGGGTTGATTTAAACTCAGTACGCCGCAGAGGTTTGCGTATAAATTTTTTATTATAAATCTTTGCCGGTTCATGATTCAAAAACTTAATTTGAAAATAACTTTTTCCTTCTTTTTGCTGTAAAGAAAAGCACCGTAACTTGTTAATTTATTTCCTAATGTCTATACCAAACAGAAGATGCTGGGGGAGGGAAAAGCCCCTGCCAGGTTATGCTTCGCACTTCAGCATATGGCATCAAATCCAGAGGACCCAAAAATGCATAGAGGCCAAATTCTGCAACCTTGAATCAAGCAGAAGTACTGTTAAATGGGTTTTTTGCCGAGCTGACGGCTGCAGAAATAGGTCCGTGGGAAATCCATTTGCAGGGGCCGGGCGTGTGCTCAGTAAGTTAGCCTCAGTCTTTTTTATTTCAGTGGGGCTGTGCCAGTTCTCCTCCACCGAGTGCCTGGCACTGCTCTGAGAGAAGAAAAATCTGTGTGCCTGAACGTTATAGTCTGTGAAGAGTTCTCGATGAGATGGGCAAGGCTGTGGCAGGAGAGAGGTAGGGTTCGAATGCACTTCACGTCGCCGAGTCGGCATTGTAATTTCAGGGGTTTCGAAATCACTCATTTCTATGGAGCAGTCTTTTGATTCTGTTCACCATCTTTGAATATTAAACTAATAAACATCACTTGTTAATTTACTGCTATCTGTCAGTTGGTTAAGGGGGAGATGGTCGCATCTCGCCGCATTTATTCGGTTTTACACTGGCGTTTTATCTACACTGAAAATCTCACGGATAAAGGAGTGTTTTCTCTCTGATTTACAATCCCTGCTGCTTTTGGTTCTAAATTTTCACAAGTGCTCTCACCCAGGAGTTTGAGGGTGGTATGGTAGAGATCTTCCAGCTATCAGCTTTGGAAATGTTTAGCGTGCATCAGTTGCATTTCTTGGAGTTAATTTTTTTTCCAAAAGATTGTTTGAGATGTCTTGTCCAGCTATTATATGTCGTGTGTATAGCCCTGAGTGGGATCTTTTGTTTTTAGAGCAAATTATCCAATGTTTATTGAAGTCATAGCTGTTTAAAAAAACCCCAAACTCTCTTGTAAACTCTGGTAGGACTTTAAACGAACTCTTACTAAGATCAAATGAAGCCTTACAGATGGCTGCAGTGGGCGATGGCTTGGGCTGCACTGTAAATATGGAGCTGGTGCCATTACAGTGAAAATTCAAAATTACGAATTTAGATTCTTGGTTTGTGTAAACTGTCTCAACTCAGAGGAAATGAATGGAGGCTTGGGCATGTACACCAACTGGATTTACTCCTTGACTTTTCTATAGCTAAAGTGTCACACTCGAAAGTACAATTAGTGCCAAATTCCGTGCTCCTTGTCCGGGAATAAACCCCCATAGCCTGTGGAAAATGTAAATCACAAGGTCATCCAGACCTGAATTTAGAAAGCTTGTGTTTCATATCAGGAATAAGTGCTGGTTTTATTCTCTTTAATTCTAGTTTTTCATGAGAAAAATCTGGATGCTTTATGGGGAGGTTGTCAGAATTGAGAGGAAGATTTTTTTTAAAATTATTTGAAATCTAAAAAATGAAACTTTTTACTTGCATTTCAAATAGAGCGGCTGCCGGAAGCACCCCGTGAGTACTGGTCCCTGCTTTGATTAATTAACGTTTTGTTCCCGGATTTGTCAAGTTCAGCTGTTTTTTTTTGCAGAGATCGTGCTCTATAAGCAGTTCTTTTGCTCTGTATGTATCCCTGCTGTAAGGAGCACTGAGAGCAGTGTGTCTGACTGCTCTAAATTCCCTTTTTAGGGTGAACTCAGGCATATCAGCATCCGCGTGCTTCCAGAGCAATAAGCCCGTGATGCTTCACTCTCTGCCCCTATCATCGTTCAACTCATTCCATTTGTTTTGTTAGTTTTTCAAGTTTCTGGTTTTCCTAGAAAAACTGCAGACAATTAACTTGTCAAGCTGACTGGTGATGATCTATGGTGCCTATAAAAAATTGCACATCCTCTTCCTTGGCGTGAAATCCGGGCTGCTCCTGTCGGTGCAGCGATACTTCCTCCAGGAGCTTTTTGTTGGTTGTGTCGGGAGTGAGGACTGAATCATTCCGAGTTCTTTCATTCAAGTAAAGCAGAAGGATTTACAAAAAAATGCCATGGAAATGTTGGTTCAGTGTGGGGGGTTTTGGCAACGTCAGCTGTGGTTGAGAAATGTTGGAAAGTTTTTACCTCGTTAAGGATTAATAGATGTTTCTGACAAATTACAGAAAATGCTTTGAGTTAGAAGATGTTGTCAATCCATTTTCCCTTGCTCCCTCCTGAAGGGCGAATGCTTCGACGAGAGCCCCACTGTGAAGCCATCGCCGTGCTCCCAGTGAGACCAGTGGTGGTGGGCACGAGGCTGAACCGGAGCCCTGGGTGCAGCCCTGCCAAACAGGCTCGTGTTCCTGGTTCGATTAAAATGCAAGTAGCCAGAAATCAGAGTTTATTCCTTTCTCGGCATTTCTTTGTAGGAAGTGGAAGAGCAGCTCCCTGTGTGTCTGGATGCAGAGGGTGCATATGGGGTGTCTGTACGGCTTGAATTTGTGTGCAATAGCATCCCTGCCGCCAGCACAGTCTCATCCTCGACTTCAGTCAAAGCAAAGCCGTGATGCTCTTTTCTTGCCCCTTGGTGATAATGGAGAGGGGAAATAATTTGAGTAGAAGCCTTTAAAACAGACCCTGTTGCTGTGGGTGTGATTTGTGGTCCAGAGCAACCCAATACTCCAGGAGATAAGTTATAAAAATAATACAACATTACTGAAGCTTATTTAAAATGAAGTTTATAATGAGGTTTATGCTGTAGAGTTTCTGCACATCAGTCAGGCCCCTGGCATGCAAATGTCCATCTGGAGGGCGCTGGATGGAGCCCAGGAGCTTGGTGCTAATCTCCGGGGCCCTCCCCGGGGCTGGCAGGAGCAGCGCTACAAGCAGCCCTGTCCCAGCGTCGGTGATGGCTCGTATCGGTGTGTGGTCCTCGAGGGAGAAGGTGCCTGTCTGCAGCAGGGCCAAGGGTCTCACTGCAGGTGGGGCAAAAGTACCGCGATCTTTCGGACCTTCTGGAAGTCATTGCCACAAATGGCAAAAGAGGTGATGGGCACAAGGATGCGACAGAGTGAAAAGGGATCAGTGAAAACAAGTAGTGAGTGAGTGTATCCGTGCCCTTATAAACTGCATTCCAGGGTGGTCACACAACGAGCATCATGCCTGTGCTGGCCCTTTCCAGGCATGGGCTAAGGGAAAGGCAGGGGTTTGTACCGAGGTTTCTGAATGTCCCATTCCCTTGCTGCACGCACCCATCTGTGCGTCCTTGGGAACCCCAAACACGGCCGAGCTGCCG
>NW_010121155.1:0-696 GCF_000699245.1 Pterocles gutturalis
AAAAATGTAGTGTTCTCATTGCACAGCAACCGCCAAAGGCAAATGAACTTCAAAATGTTTTAAACCTGAATTAAAAGCAGCTTAATTTGCGTAGTCAAGAGTAATTAGTGTATATTTTTATCCTGGTTCCTCTTACAACTATTTATAACTCCAAAAGCAATATAGAAAATCCCTAAATAGTTTGATGTTAGATTCAGTTAAAGATTCTCGAATATTTCAGAGGTGGCAGATAAAGGTATTGCTATGGGTAAGCAATTGAATGGCAAGTCTTGTGGTATTGCAGGTGACAAGAGGCAAATAGTGGCACTGTCAACCTTAGTACCAGCCACGGGATTTGATTTGCATTGATGTGAATGTACCCCAACGTAAATCTTGCAGTGGCATCTTAAAGGATCTGCTCCTTGGTCTTTTTTAGGAGATCTTTACATAGCTTGGAAGAGATGAAGTGCAAGTAAAAATCAGTCTCTAAAAGCTCTGCTGTATGTTCAAGAAATTTTTTAGCTGCTTCATTCCAGATTACTTTCTGGTCTTTATGTTGCCAGACATCATCCATCGGTAGAGACTTTACAAATTGGGTCTTTTAAGGTTCCATCACATTTCTCATTTTTAAGGTTTGCTGTGTAGGGAGCTTATATGGCATGTTATTTAATGAGTCAAGGCAGCTATGGGGATGTGTAATGGAAAGAAATACATTTT
>NW_010121155.1:727-11778 GCF_000699245.1 Pterocles gutturalis
ATTTTTCAGAATGTGAAGAAACATTTATCCTGTATCAACAGCCTAAAAATGGGACAGTTTAATTCCTTCCTTTGGTGTTCTGTGCTAGCTGGGAAGTGATTCCAGCAAGCTCTGATAAGAGACAGTGCTTTTTGAGATAAACTGCTGACATTAATGGTGCCATGACTTTTTGGGGAGAGGGGGCTGTGTGGCAGTTCGTTCTGCCTTCAAAATTTATAACAATTGCCTTTGATTGCAGCCGTGGAAAAAACAAAATCTGAGTTCACTTACTAGCTTATGCAAAACTTTATTGCAGACCCTAGACTGTAGTTTAAAGAAAGAAAATTACATAGCTGAATCTATTTATATATATATGTGTGTGTGTATATATATCTTATATTTAAAATCTAAAGATTCATCTCATGTTCCAGATCTACATCCATAACATTGATGCAGAGTGGGCATATTTCAGCTTTTACAGGAGTTTAAAAGTGAGTGACAGTAGTGAGCAATGTATTGGAAAATGCTACTTCTAAATATTTTTTTTAAATTTTTGGGTCTTAAGTGGAATTATTGTATTCTGTAAATAGTATCTGAAGAGAAAATGAAATTACCTAAAAGCATGGAGTAAATGAGGGAGAAAAAGCAGTTGTTGCAGATCATAACCTTATCGGTTGGGGTGACAGTTTCAATTCCATTTGAGTTCTCTCCAGTTCTCATCCTTTTTCTGTTGGATTGAGTAACAGTTTTTGTCTTCTTATTCCCATAGCAACCTTATCTTCTTTTTTTTTTTTTTTGATATAAATCTGCTAGTCTCTGACTATCTTTCAAAACTTGCACATGAATAGCTTATGAAGGAGAGGAATATGGTGAGGGGAGAGAGCAGAGACTTCCTGGCATAGGAAATAAGAGAGAGAATATTTTGGATATATTTAAAAAAATGCAACTTTTTTTTTACCCAACTCTTTTTGTTTTAACCCAAAGCTATTTATTGCATTGTTTTCCAATGTAGTTGTTTCATGAGGACCAATATTTTCACAATGCTTTAGTAGATTGTCTGGGAAAAAGTTGAAGGCTAAACTACATTCCTATCTTAAAATAAAGACTTAATGACCTGCAATATTGTGGCTAATTTACAAAAAGTGCTATTTTCAGTGAAGATAAGTCTTAGCTTGGCATGATTTTTCTCCTCATGTATCTTAGAAACTTTTAAGAGAAAACTGGGTGCAAGCAGAGGTTTATTTGGGAGCTGTGTTGACCCCTGGTTTTGTGTCCAGCCCTTCTGTCAGTTCATGGCCAGCGGCACACAGCCCTGCAGCTGGGAATGTCCTCACCTGGGGAGGGTCTTTGAATCCTCCATGTCACAGGGATGAGGCCTTGGGTCAGAGTGTAAAACCAGTTTGTACAGAAGGGTTGACATTCCCTGTTAGTTGCATCTACTTGCCATTTTAAGGCTTTAAATGAGGTAGACAAAAGCAGCTGTTGCTTCATCTCTGTCCATCTTTTTCCCATATTAAATACTCCCCTTGATTGGACTTGCTTAATATAATAAGTATTTGAACTGAAGTGCAATGGAAAGATAGTTATGTAAAATTATCTGAATCAAAATTTTTCTTCCCTGGCTATAATGGAGATTACGTAAAATGTCTGCTGCCTCAGTCCTGATGGATGCATCTTGCCGTGAACTAGGGATGCAGCCCAGTGGCGGCAGTGTTGGTACTGACACTAAGAAATAAGGATCTCCTGGAACTGTAATTTTGCTTGCACATTGTTGTTCACCTGCTTTTGGTCGTCCACCACCTTTTCTTAGTTACTGCCAGAGTCTTCCCGAGAACAGCTTTGCTACCAAACCTTCTGCAGGCATTCAAAGCGTGTTTATTGTCAGTGGGTGAGGAATGGACTGTTTATTTATTAGCCCATTCGTGGTTCATCCTCATAATCCACCTCGTTCATTTCTCTAACAGCTGTCTACATTTTGGCTGTAATTATTCTTGATTTAAACATTAGTTTTGCCAACTCAGGTATTCTTTGAAGGGCAGTAATTTGTTGAAATTATTTAGCACCCAGAGCGCTTAGTTCTTGCATTGTAAGTTTTTTGATGGTTTTTGTGGTGTGGTTGTGGCCAGGGGACTTTTTTGGTTTGGAGGGAGTTGTTTGTGGGTCTTTTTAAAGGCTTTTAAAACTTAAGTTTTCTTTCAATCACAGAATATACCTTGAGATTAAGCAAATATGATCCATTGTATTTTTAGATATTTAGACTTTATGCCTAAATTCTGAAATATTTTTAACAGGAGCCTTTTGAAGTGCTAGCTTCACTTCTGTAGGTGTTAGAAGTTTTATAAATAACTAACAGTTTTGGCATTTCCCACACACCCCACCCCTGTGCCCACTAAAGCTCTAAACAAAAAATGTTTTCATTTCAATTTCTGTAGGTTTTTCTTTTTAGAAGAGTAGTGACTTTCCTTAGGATTTTTGCACCTCAGGACTGGTTCTAAACCTGTGGAATGTGGCTTACTTGGGAAAACAGAGCTAATGTTCACTGAAAAATCAAAGCAAGTCATTGCTAGGGAAATAATTTCAGCCCTTGTTTTGTTTGTCAGAATTACCCTAATGGGGTCTTGTTAGCCCATTTAACATAGTACAGATAATATTAAGATAATACTTAAAAATATGTGCCTTACATTAACACCACATTAAGGGCCTGATCTAAAGCCCATTGAAGTTGATAAGGAAAGTTCAGTAGGAATTTAATGCTTTGATCTTTCAACTGTAGTTTTACAACTTAAAAAATCAAACATAAAATCATGTTTCAGTCAACATAAACAGATCTGTGTTATCTGTGTCACACTTTATCCTTCATGGCCAATAAAACTATTGGATTTGAAGCCTCCTCAAACTGAAATAAATACTTAAAATAATAACTCTGAATGCATTTTACAGCAACAAGTTCTGAAACAGAAAGTATGGTGTTGCTAGGTGTATAACAAGCGCAGTTGTCTTGTGACTTGCTGAATTCTACTAACACTCAATGAATGTATACCTGTATAGTGAGATTTAACTGTAAGTAACCCATGGCATATCAGATTTAGGAGGGATTAAGAATAACTGTTTACATGTCTTCACTGTATATCTTCTTCATTTAAATGTACTTTTTCAGGGCTCTGATTTGCTGCCAGCCTGCCTACTTTGCTTCCTGATGTTTACTGTCAGTATAGCTACTTGCTAAACACAGTTGGTATCTTCATACCCAAGCGATGGAACAGCAGAGTTGGTATCTTCATACCCAAGCGATGGAACTCACAGAACTGCTCCTATTACACTGCATTGCTTCTGTCTTTATTTTTGTATCAACCATGTATTTACCTAAGTGTTTCTAGTAGGATATGGTAGTCAGCGGTGACACAGAGCACAGGCTGTGAATTGTGGGGAGTCTCGTTTAATAACCAAGAAAATTCTCATTGCTTATGAGAGGAGATGCAGTACCTGTTTTTTATTTTCCTGGTAGTCAGTGGTGACACAGAGTGAGTGGCTGTGAATTGTGGGGAGTCTCGTTTAATAACCAAGAAAATTCTCATTGCTTATGAGAGGAGATGCAGTACCTGTTTTTTATTTTCCTGTTATTACCTCTCTCAGCCCTGTGCAGTGAGGGATCTTCTTTCTTTTTTATGAAACGGTATTTTTTCAGCCCGGGGCTTTTTATTAAATTGTAGTTAACGATATCCTTTTGAGGATTACATCACCCTACATGGAGCAATTTGGCTTAGGCTGGAGATCAATCCGCACATAGAGTGTCTGTCACTTAATGATTCTGCTTAGATACCCACACAAAAATTTGAGGTCCCACTGTGTTTTGGGGGTTTTCTCCTTATGTACGTGTCTCAATCTATTAAACTCTCTTCAGTAGCACTGGGGGTTGTATTTGTTTTTATAAACAGAGTAGCAGACGAACAGGTAGGTATTTTTGGGCAGTTGTTTTTTCTCCACTCCTGCAGTTTCTGTTGTTGAATGGGTCTGATGCTGAATTTCGTAATCTATGCAGTAGCTTGCTCAGGTGTAATCCCTTGTTCAGCCACATGTATTCATCCACTGAAGGATGTGCACATTGGTACATCATGGCATATTAAAGGTTTACCTATGCCTGCCACAGCTGTCATCTCTTTAACCCTTCAGTGAACTACCAGTCTTCTACATAATTTTGCTTTCATTCAAGTGTAATGCCATTATGGCAGAGACAGAATGCAATCCTCTAAAGATCTTGTCTTGTTCCCCTCACTTCCAGGGAGGTTAATGTGCTCAAATGATCCCTGCATTTTCTTTTTTTTTTGCTCTTCTGCTGCAAGAAGAACACAGTGCTTTGGATAATCTGTTTGCACTAGCTTTGGGGGGATGGAGCAAACTGGAAAGATGAACTCACGAGTTAGCTTTAAGGCCTTCTTACCACTTGAATTTCAAATGCTTTCATTTGTTTTCATAGTACTTTTATTTTTTGTAGCTTTTTACTACAAGGTTATACAGTTTGGTTGTTTTTGTTGTTTTTTCTGATATCACTCACCATGGAAATAAGCAAGTCAAAACCTCTTTGTTTGTCCAACACCAGCTAAACCACATTCAAATGTTAGTGACATATGGGAATAACTTAAGTTTAATCAGTGTTCTGTCCATAGATGTTTGTCATTTACAAGTGATACTGTTTCAAAAAACAAGCAAAAAAACCTCCTCAACTTCATATTAATGTTCGTGTTATATTAGTACTCTGCAGACAGTGTGGGAAAGCTTGTGATCTTGCAGAGCTGATGGGGAGAATGAGAGTTTGTAAATGACAGGCTGAAACTGCTGTCTGGGGACATCTGTTTGAATCCCTGGTGTGTAAGAAGGCAGCAACCATGCTGTTGAGAGCACTTGCTCTTTATGAACTTCATGTCGTTGTAACATCTAATGATTTGTATTTTCCTAGTGCTTTTATATTGATTGCTTCTACTGTATGCAGTAGTATTTCACCCAGTAATGAAGTTAAACAATCAAATAAGTCAGTGATTTATTGGGTTTCTTGGTTTAGAGGCTGGTTCTCCGGTGCCACAGCTTCTCATCTGCTCTCTGAACTCTTGTTCGTGATTTGCCAGTAGTTTCCTTACTGGCTCCCAGAGAGCCAAATAAGTGTGTGATTTGATGCTTTTGGTTATGAATCTGATATTAACTGTTGTGTTTTGCATTTCCTTATCGAGTGTTCACACTCCTGTGCATTCAGCTATTTTTGAGCCTCTGATTTTTTAATACATATCTTTTTCTGGTTTTATTTCATCTTCAGAAGAATTTTTATGAATGTTCAGGTTCTCTGGTTAACAAAATCTAGCGTTTTTCTCCTTAGTATTTCATAACTTCAGCTCTTCATGACATATGCTGTTCTTATGTACTGTTTCATCTTTGTGTATTTCTTTTGTTCACTTCCATTTAAACATAACTATAGCCTCTCTTTAAGCCAGTTCTGTCTTACCCATCCTGTATTTTTCTTTCTCTTAGCTTTGCTGATGGGGATTCAGTGGAATTACCAGCTTGTTTCTTTTAGAAACCTTTTTGTCTCATGATAAATCCTTCTTTACTGACAAAAGTGGTCTAGAGATCCCAGTTCAGAGCTTTGTGTCTAAACTGTGGGACCTAAACGTACATCCAGGCCCCAGTATTTACTGCCTTTATGGCAAGGGTAAAATCCACTTCTCTCATCCAGTGTCCATGAGCAGGTGATGTGGGTCTGGAGGCTGAAAAGGGCTGCTATGCAGTGCAGCTCTTTTGAGGTGAAGGCAAGACACTTAGCCACACTGTGATACTGGTCTCCCATACACCCTGAATTACACTGATTTATCACTGTATAAGGTGTCTGAGTAGATCAAGTTAGAGTGAATTCTGATTACAAGTCATCGCTTTATGTAATGAATTTAATTTATTCCCAGTCATGTTTGCACAGGTCTCCTATTCTTCCTCAAGACGCCGCAGTATCAGATACCAATTTATTCTGAGGAAGACCAAATGCAATTTTATCGTCTCTTTACCCCTCTGTTTAATTGCATAATGATTATTGTTCCTGCTGTTATAAACCAAAACATGGGATTTGTTATCTGGGTGTGGATTATACTGCTTGTGTTTTAAATGTCTCTCTATTATATCTGGGTCAGAGCAATGATTAATATTGGAAGAGAGATTTTGTAACCAGACTGAAGCTCTGTCATGTGGCCTGAAAAGGCCATTCTGATTTTATAGAGGATATGAGGGGCAGAAGTAGATGTGTGACAGAGAACATGAAATTTTGGCTTAATTGCAGTGCTTAGACTTTGTCTATAGTTCTGGTCAGACTGATTAGTGTGTGTTTTGTGCTCTGGTAGGAATAGAGCAGTTCTTCGGTAGGATAAAAGTTGGTGTTTACAGTACTTGAGATTTGAGAAAATAAGCTATGCCGTAGGTTATTCATGTCTTTCCAAGATGAAAGATCAGAAGGAACTGTTAGATTATCTGTTTTGATTTCCTGGATATCACAATACAATTTTACTCAGTAGCCCCAGTATTAAAACCCTGATCCAGTATGTAGTAACTTATTGCTGCTTCTGAACTGTCTGCAATTTTAACTCTAGTTTGAGTTTGTCTGGCTCCAGCCTTTGAGTTTGTCCAAAGTAAAAAACGACACCAGGAGAAACTTATGTGAAAACGTGGTAGGAAAACAAGCAGGCAGCGTGGTGCTGAGGCTGCTGCAAAGCCAGTGCCAGCCTTGCAGGTTATGGTGGTGTTTACTCCTCCGGTATGCCTTCAGTCTGCTCTAAATGATTTCTTTTATTGACTGCTGCGAGTCTGTTGATAGGAAGGTACAAGTGCAAAAGTTGCTTACAGTGAAAACATATTTCAGCATGGATAAGTAGAACTGCTGCAGCGAGCCTCGCTGTTCGTGTTGGAGCAACTGCAAGGATCTCGGCTCATCAGGTTTCCTTAAACATCCTACCAGGAGTGTGAAGTCAGTGCTCAGCAAGAGCTGCCGTGCCCTCGATGCCTGCTGCAGCTCACTGCAGGTGCAAAATAATTTGACACCTTCCACATTCAGACACTCAAAAATTAATTAAATATATTCAGCAGCACTTGAGAATAGGAGAGTTTCCAGATAAGAGAAGAAACTGGCTGCTCAAATAGCAGGAAGCTCATGTACGAATCATCAACTCTTCACACTGAGCAGCTCCAAAATGAGACCAGAGGACCTTCAGATGGCCTTTGGGCTGTTTTGGTTGAACTGACTCTTAGTCTTTGCTGTTTAAGTAACACCTCCATCAAATTCTGCTCCCTAAAGCTTCCCAGCTTCACAGCAGCATCTCCTTCTTCCTGTACCTTAGGTATAGGCAAGAAAATCCCTTTCTAGGTCTTCCCCTACACGTGAAGACTTACCAAGAGTGTGCCCAAACTCTTGACTGCTCCCCATGCTTCCTGTTTGTTGCTGTTTCTCTGTAACGCTCACGTAATGGAGTCTGGCATCACTGTTGAAATGAGACCATCTGTCTTGAGTTCAGACCCTGGCAGCAAAAACTATGAAATCCCGCGGGGTTAAAGCCAAAGGGAGGAGATAGTGGAATTTACTTGATTGTAATGAATATCATGATCATAATTAAGGGGTAAGGGATTGGGAGAATGAGTTTTATGAGACTGAAGATAAGGGTATTTTAAGAAAAGTTGAGGAATGTGCTGTGCCTGAGTGTTGGTGAGAGTTGAGGAGACTGGAACCTGGTGGGGAAACTGTTGAGGAGAAGGGGGGACAAGCACAAGGGTGTGTGAGGAATGACAGAAATGTGTAACATGTAGCAATCGCATCTCAAGCTAAAGCATCCCAGACCCCATGGGTGAGCATGGCATTGGGATTAGGGCTCTCTGGTGCTGGGGGTTTCAGTCTGGGTAGCTGCTTCATGGGATGCATGTTTATAACCTTCTTGGTGGCTTCTCTCCTGATGGCATATTTCCCTCAGTGCCTTTTCCAGTTGCAGCGTGACCCCAGTCAACAGAGGCCAACTGACATTCCCATCCCAAGCCCTTGGGTGCTGAAATCTTATTGGTTTGGGTTTTTTTCTTGGCCAATATTTGTGATCTTAGGCAAGCTTAATTCTGGCATTTTCCAACTCCAAAAAAACTGAGTTTGCAACCTCAGTATATTCTAATTTTATTAGAGACTACTGAGTGATGTGTTTGCACAAGAATACTGAATTAGATTGTGCTGTGTTGTTTAGCTTTTGCTTACGTAATTCTTTTAAAGAATTCTTGCTTGTGCACAGGTTGGAGATATGGCTTCATGGGAAACTTTGTCATTTGGCTTTCATCTTCAGTGTTCAGTAAATTATTCTGACGCTTGGACTGTGCAGTGTCCTGTCTCCTAGAGATAAAACTATGTTTTTTGGTTTTGCATTTTCATGTGAACCTAGCAAATTTTTATTGTTTTAAGGATCTCCACTGTCAGCATCAGAATGAGGTGTTTTTTCTTTTATTTTTTTCTGCCTTATCTGCACTAGAAGTTTTGCTTGTCAGCTGCAAATGCCATCATGGCAAGAAATGCATTTCACTGCATCGCTGTTCCCTGTAGTCTGTAAGGAAAGTAACTACAGACCATCTGCTTTATCCACTTTTGGCTACTGTAAAGGAAATGGACAAAATATATTTTGGTTTGCTTTGATGTGCTCCTGAACACCCATTAAGCTACAACTTTAGTATTGCTGTACCGTGCCTGGATAGAAAGAGTTAACTTTTCTTATCTATCCTGTCCTCCTGAGCCTGTTAATGTAGTCTAATCCTAGTTAGTAACCTGAGAGATTTATGCTCGTAAATGTTTGCAGCAATTTTCCAGAATCTGTTTTACACTGTGGAAACATCTTTGTACTTGGCTAGACACTGCTGCAGTTGTAGTGGAGCACCAAAGGCAGAGTGTATTATATCCCTGTTTCAGAAATGTTAGATTTGAGCATCACAGAAGCAATTAATGTCAGTACCATCTGCTATATTCAGGATATTAAGTCTGAGGTATTGTATTTGTCAGATGTGGAAATTGACTTACCTCTTTCTTAAAATCGTTATGTGGATAGTTAATACAGTAAAATAACTGTTCTTCCTCCGTGTGAACCAGGCAAATGTGCTACCATGAAAATGTATTACTTCTGTTTCTGCCTCTGCATTTTTCATCTACCAGTAACTCTGATGATAAAAGTTTTAATTTCCTCTAAATTCCTCTGTAAATATTGTTCTTGATACAGTATTAATTTCTGTGCTTGCACTGTCCCCTCTATGGCGTAGTTCAAGTAGGTTACTGAAATAATTTATGTAGAAATAGTTATCTTCTCTTAAGTTCCCTTGTACCTCTTTTATTAAACTAAAGAGAGTTGAGGTGTAATGTACCTGACAAACCCATCTGTTTTTAGATTGAGAAACACTATGCTGGAGAATTATTCAAATAATAACTTAAAAAATCGGTTAGTGTTAGCTCTTCCAGATCTCTAACATGTCAAGTTAAAAATACTGAACAGCAGCTGGATCTAAAGATAAAACCCAACTGATTCTGGAAAAGAAAACTGCCCAGGTGATTTTGGCGGGGTAGGTTGTGGGTTAAGGTTTCCTCTTCTAGGCTAATTGCTCTAGGATTGTAGCTCATGGATAGGGAGATGGCTTGTTCCATTGCACGTGCCTGCTGGCTGCAAAGCTAGAGGTGGAGGGACAGACATAAACAGATAAAGCTACTTCGGAGTTCTAATTGCAGCAAAAACCTCAGGGTTGCAGAGCTCTGGAGAGCCTGCTCCTCAAGAGGTGGTCCCCAGGCTCTGAAAGCTGGAGTCTCACCCTGGAGAGCTGGAGCAGCTCCATAAAGACAATACGTTTTTTTCAGGGGCTGTGTTTTTAATTAGCTGTGTTGGAGTTAACAGCGTTCCTTACTATGTTCACAGCTCTAGCTCTATATAGACTTGTGTCTTTCATACTATTTTGCTTAACCCAGGTAGGACATATATTTTTATGAGAATTACAAATATTTTTAAGTTCTGTGAATACTGGATTTTTATGCTAACAAGTTAGTGTATTTTTGTGTGTGAAGCAGCAGCTGTGGTAAGACATCTGTTGACAGGACACTTACTCATCTGCTGTATCTGTTATTTGTCATCGTTACATCTCTTACAGTCCACGTGGCCCTCATCAAAGTAGTGGGGCTTTTTACCAGGTGCTCCATACCAAGTGAGATGGGGAGAATGACAGATTTTGGTTACCTGTATCCTGGCAACACTTTCTGTTGACAACCGAGTTATACTCTATAGTATTTGTGGGAGAATCCATCCATTTCTTTAAGAAAGGTAGCTGTCATTGGAAAGATAAGGGAGTGAAGTCAGTGGCAGAAGAAGAAAAATCCTGTCGTCATCAGCATGTTCCCAGAATTGTCATAGGATGGCTTTAAAGGATCTATTTATTTATTGAGGAAAGTCTTCTTGGAAACGCTGACACTTAATAAATAAACAAACCTTCAGGTAATTAAACCTATTTCTGGGAAAACATTTAGCCAGCTGTTTAACTGTTATGGTGTGAATAGCCTGATTATTCTTTAACACTAAACCTGCTTTGTGGTCATGAGCTGTTAGAGATGGAGGTGCTATGTAGACTGTCAGGATATTCTTAGGGTTTGTTTTAGAAAAGTGTTAAGGGGGCAAAATCTGTGTTGCATCTGAGAACTGGGCTGTAAGATAATTTCCTTGAGCAAGCATCCTTCCCTCCTGAGATATTTCTCAAATTGCTTTATTCAGTGCTGTGTTTGCCTTGAGTTGAGTGATAAGTCCCAGATAATATGAATTTATGGAAGGCATATTTTCAGAAATATTTACTGGATAATGTTTTTCTTTCAAAACATGTGTTTCCCTTGCAACACTATTTTTCTTTTTTCAGTTTGTTCAGGGCAGTTTTGCCAGTGCAAAGCATGTTTAAAAAAAAAAAAGTTCCCTACCCATCAGATGTTGAGTAAACTTTTATGCTGTTAATGTTCCTCGACTGCTTCCCCCCCACCCCCCCAGTCTCTTCCTTCATTTCCGCAC
>NW_010121155.1:11794-37714 GCF_000699245.1 Pterocles gutturalis
TCTTTCCCTCTTTCTCCTTTGTTACCGCAGCCTCTTCTACCTCTTTCTATGCCGGCATCTTGCGTTCGTGACACCCTGATACATCCCTGCCAATTTCTTTTTAGCTTTTCATATTTATATTTATTTAACACAGACTTTGTATGGCTTTTAAATTATTCTCATGTAATTGGTACAAGAATGTTTACTTCTTTCCTTGTTCATTTTTTTTGCTGTACCCCAAGTGGTTTAAGGGGAGGTGAAGAGTTTGAGAGTTGTGTAAATAAGTTGTTGATGCTGTTGGTTGGACTGTTCACTGCAGCTGGCTGCAGCAGCCCGTTAATCCCTGCTCAACTTGCTCATCAGATGTTCTGCTTTTCTTGCAGTAGAAACAACCTGCAGGGTCTCTTCCCTCACCTGCTCCCTCTATGTAGAAGCTTGCTGCATTTTATTAGCAATATTTCTATGGATATGAGATGCCAACTCAGATGGGTTTTGCTGAATGAGACTGATGTAATGTGAGCAGGGATGGGAGCAGTGTTTCAAACCTCAAAAGTTGCTTAAGTAGTGCTTCAGGTTGTGAATAAAAAGTGCCTTGAGGATGGGAGGTCTTTTCTGCTCGCCCTGTCCTGGAGCTGTCAGGGTCTGAAATGCAGAGGCAGGGATGATGGAGGCGGCAGAGTCGCGGTACCTGGCATGGCTCAGGGCTGGATCTCAACCCGGAGGAGCGGTGCTGCTGTCCTGGGCTGCAGGAGCACAGCAACAGCACCAGGGCTGCTCCTCTCCATTCAAATGGGGTTTTAAAAATACTCTGTGTGTGTATGCAGCCAGCTGTACTTTTACCTTTGTACAGATAAATGTTGTACTATTAAAATAAAAATTCACCAGTGTGCCAGAGCATTGAGAGATTTTTGTAGAGGTTGATATGAAGCTTTATGATTTCCCTCTAACACCAGCTTGACAAGAATGAAACTGTGGGGATGGTTCCCCAGTAGCCAGTGAATCTCTTCTTGAGTGGCAAATCACTCCGATTCTTTGCGTGCTTTGAGTAACATTCACTTCTACACTATTAATATTTTTATTTTCTCTCCTTTCTACCTCCAGCAACAATTGATGATAATGGAGATAATTTTTGGTCTCATCCTTCCCTCCCACCCCAACATTATTCTCCCAGGATTGATCCAAAGCCCAGGGAAGGCAGCAGAAAGTCTCACTTAATCCATGCACAGTTCTGCTGTGCATTTTTCCCAGAGCTGTATGTCTGCAGGCAGTGTGCTCAGGTTATCCCAGCCATGTATCCCAACTATTCTGCTGAGCAGTTTTTAAGAAACTTAAAATCATGCCAAGTATACGTTCAGTGTCTGATATCCATCTAAAGAAGCATGAAACACCTGGTCACGGAAGTGCCTTGGTATAGCCAATTTTGGAGTATAGAGTGGTGGGGAAGAAGGTCTGCTCATGCAATAGGCGATTTAGGTGGTGGTGAAGAGGTTTGGTTTTGTTAAAGAAACAAAATTGTCTTATTCTGTTTTCTGCAGAAGTTGTCATTACCAACATAGCTATTACAACATGCTGAGATTGTAGTGTTTTTGGTTTTTTGGGGTTTTTTCCCTCCTTAAGAGCCAAGAGACTGTTATTTTATTTCTTCTTAATAATGTGACTTTTACCAGGGGGAGCTGGTTGTGAATTAGTACTTCATTATGTGCTGACATTGAACAAAGTCCCCACTTCAGAATTACCTATTGAAGAAAACAGTTAAGATTTGGCTGTCTGACTCATTTATATACTTGAGCATCCTACCAGTACGGAGTTACACATAAAGTATATTTAACAAGTTCTGCTTTGAATAATAATGAGTCTAATGAAATAATGGAATAAGTATTTTTGTGGCTCTTGAGGGACAATTATGTTTTGTAGAGCATGAACCCTTGTTCTGCAGTTATCAAAGCATGGTAGAATTGCTAATAAATGTGTGTTGACAGTAAATATTAATTGATGTAAAAGTAATAAGAAGTATGGGTGTCACTAGGCTTAGAGTTGGAAACCTATTAAATCCTGCTTCTCCCCAGGCAGTGGATGTGTCCTGTATGTTACTTGAAATAAATAAAAATAAATAAATAGGAGTTGATGCAGCTTGTGGTGCTTCTGCTAATTTTGTGCAGCTCCTATGGGCAGATATGTGATTTAGGGGTGAAATATTGCACAGGTTTCTTGGCACAATGCGATATAGCTCGGTGCTGCCGTAAGCTAGGACTAAGTCTTGCATCTGGAGAACCTTTGTCACCAAAAAATTCTCAGGACTTTTCATAACATGGTGTTATATGTCCTTTCAAAGAGGAGGCATAATATTTTATTTGATCTTGCACGATCTATTTCCTGACCTTCCTTGACTATGCAAAATTACAGAAACCAGAAACATTTTCGAGAGTGCTTGCAGTGCACTGCAATGAGTGCAGTCAGCAGGCTTACATTCTGCAGATGAAGATCAGGTTTGTTTTTTTTTTTTGTTTTTAAGTGTCGACAGCAGGTGAGAACAAGTGCATTTTACATTCTACAGTTGATTCAGGTAGCGTATTCTCATGAATTCACAAATCCATGTCTTTTAATGGTCATGGGTATCACATGCACTTTAAAATGCTTCTGTACCAAATGCATCAGCAGCTACTCCAGGGTAGAGGCAGTGGAAATGATGCTTGTGTTACTGCTACTGCCATGTTTTGAAATCTTTCTTAGCAGTGTGCTTGAGACTTAAAACGTAGCTTATTAAATGGCAGGAGAGAACCCAATGGAATATGTGGTTTTCATATCTTTGCTATTTGTATGTGCAAGAAAACGTTTGATTGTTGCCCTTTTTGGGCAGAGTAAAAGGCTCTTCAATAAAGCTGAATTACATTTCCTTGCTCTGTTTTATTGCAATGATGTGTATTTCAGCTGATGTGACTTTATGTACTTGGTACTAAAGCAGTGAGGTAAATATGTATTTTTAGATGGGAAGGGAGAAGAAAATGCTGTTCCAGGAGTCAGAAAAGTCTCAGTTGCTAATTTTAAACTTTTGTCTACATGGCAACCTAAGCAGGCAATAAAAGTGTTTAATTTGCAAATTACACAGTTCTAGATAGGTTTTAAGTTGAATATATTTGTTTGTTTTTTTTTTTTTTCTTGTGTGGTAAGGGTTTTGTAACATTTTTACTGAAATATTTTCAGTGTTATGGTTGGAGACTTTGGCTGGTGGAGTTCACTAATAAGGTTGTTGGTTTCCTACTGGAATGGTAGCATTTCAGATTAAAGGAGATGAAAGTGGGGCATAATAAATCATAGTAAATGCAAGTAAGAAGTAAAGACATAAGCAAGAGAAACTAATTAAAAAGCTTTATTTAGTTGAGAAACTAGAAGTTTTTAAAATCTGATGATGAATAAGACAACCCATAGATCAATAGATAAACTGCAGAAATACTTTATATATGTTTCTGCTTTTTCTGTCAAACAAAACAATGGGATATTGTCATCCCATGGGGCACTGAAAAGCAAGTCCTGTTCTGACTCATTGCTTCTCAAAACTATCTTCTGTGCTGTTCTTACCTTCATTCTTTGTTTCCAGTTATATTTTATCTCTTAGGGCATTTCAAAGGGATAAGAGCCTCTGATTTCAGAGATACAAATCAATCTGTAAAAGTAAACAATCTTTTCTGTTATTTGCCCACCTTTTACAGTATTTTATTTACTCTGTCAGTTTTCTGAGAACTTAATGTTCCTTCTCGATGATTACACATTTTGTTAGAAGATACAGCACTACTCCCTAGTGTTATTGCTGTTAGGATACTGGCTTTATTAAAAAAACCCACCACCACCACCAAAAACCCAAACACACAACACCAAACAAAAAACAACCCAAACACCACCCCCCCAAAAAACCCACCACCACCAAACCCCCACACCCACCACCAACCCCACAACCAAAAAGAAACAATCTCTCCTGCTGTTCTAATAAACATGACTTGCTTGGACATTTATAGCTCTGAATATGCTACAGAGATGTCTGAAAATCAGAGTAGAATCTCGTATATAAGCAGGGAGTACTTTCCAAGGTCAGAAGTTTAGACTTCATTGTATGATGCTAATACAGAACTTTATGACTATTTTTGCATGGTGATTTTGAATTATTTGCAAAGAGGTGCCAGACATTCTGTAAAGAGAGTATACATGTATATACATGAATTAAGTGATGGTATTTCTGCAGCTGTGTGATTAGTCTGGTACTTAAACCACTCCAGAAGGTAGGATGGAGAGCTTCCTGCTAATTAGTAAAAAATTATTCTTTTATTGTAGTATGGCTCATATTCTTCATTTTCTAATGGATTCTGCATTGCTGCTTGTTTCCACCAAAAACTGTTCCCCTGTGACAGCAGTCTTCATCTGCAATCAGTGATGAGTAACTTCTGCAGTACAGCATTGCAACAGATCAAACTGGAGAGCTGAGGAAGGTCCCTGCTGGGTACCCGTGGGATAAGGAGGACTTGCCTCTCGGAATGCCTCGGCGTGTCCCATAGGTCACATCCCTTCCCAAGGTCCTCCCAGACCAATCCCATCCTGCTCATACAGTGTGGCGGGCAGCTCAGAGATGACTGCATTCCCAAATGTCTATGTTTGCAATAAATGAATGTATGTGCAGTGATAAACCAGTTTATCTTAATTACAGAAATGATAGGTATTGCATAAGATTTATGACTCACAGTGGCTCTGATGTAAGAGGGCAGAATTTGGTCTAAATTAATTCTATATTGAAAACAGTTTCATTTTGTCTGTAAATTTTAAAATCCAAATTGCATAGTTGCCTTCGTTCTAGGTGTCTCCTCTTCTCTGAAGTACCAGCTGAAAGACCCAAACTTACTGTGTGGGTGAAGACGTGAACCCTGACATGTATCTGCATGGAAATTCGTTTGGAAAGCTGAATATAGCCCTTTTAAGAAACCCTCCTATAAGCTTTTTATGTGCAGTAACAAAGAATAACGGAACAGTATCTTATTGTGGCAATAAATGTGGGTTTTTTTAATGAGGCATTGAAATTCTAATCACTCTTGCTCAGTGTTCTGACTGTAACAGCTGTTGCTGTTCAATATTAAAAAATACAATATTTTGGGATGTAGCTGCTGTTGGTCAACTCACTGCTCCTATTATGTTTGGTTATAAAGACAGCCTTATTTTAAAGACTGTGTATGTTAGTTTCTTTTGCAAGGTTATAAACAAACTTTTTATAAAAAATGTCTTTGGTTTTATTGTAGAAAAATGCATGATTTATTCATGGAAAAATCTCTCTTGGTGTAGAACCTCAGTCTTGGTTTGTATTGAATGTTATATCTAGCTTAATTCAAGGATATAATGAGGCCATAGTTTCTTGGATCTTGAGTCGCCAGTTAGAGGGAAAGTTAATTTAAATTTATGATAAAATACTGCTGCTCTGCAATTTAGCATTTATGTATACTCAATAGCATTTGTTTCCTCTCTTACACAGCTTAAAAAGATGACAGAAGACCTGAAGCCAGGCTGAGCAAAGCCTGTGCCCGATACATGCGTGTAAAGTTCTTGTCTTTGCCAGAGCTTAGCGATGTTACAGGGGATTCTGCTGTAGGGGGATGGTCGAGGGGTTTCTTTTCTGTTTGAAAAGATAGATATCTGTTTTCTGGATAGCTGTGTTATCAGCATTATTTTACAGGTGGTTAGAGAAGCTCAGTAGGATCTTGATGCTATTTTCATCAGAGCCTTCATTTTGGAAGAAACAGTTGGCTTAAAGACCTATTTTTAAGTTGTGCTTATGCCTCCTTTTTGGATGTCAAAATTAGGGTAACATAAGCCTAGCATAAGAACAAAATTAGCCATAGGATCTGTTTAACTATGTTCTTGTAAATTAGTTCACTTCAAACCTAACGCTGTCATCCTCCCTCGTGTTGAACAGCCGTTTCTTTTGCAACTGATTCACTGAAGTCGCTGAACTTAGTTGCCTTCTAAGAGATTTGATATCGGGATTTGAGAACTTAAACTCCTGTGTATTTAGCCCTTTCTGTTTCCTAATATTCAGCTCACCTTTCTTTCAAAAACAGATCTTGACAACTCCAGGACGAAAATGAGAAGCACGGTGTCAGTTCGAGAGGGGCAGGGAGTTGTGCTGCTCTGCGGACCACCCCCCCGGGCAGGAGGTAAGGGAATTCTGGGCTTCGTGCTTCAACCTGAGCTGATTGACTGGAAGGTGGAAAATCTCCCTGGAAAGGCAGAAGAGAGAGCAAGAATGAAATTGAGTTTCTGAAGTAAATACGGAGAGAGAGAAAGCAAAACCAAAAGAGGGGGAGGGAAGTACTTAGGACGATTTAATTTTATCTTGAAATGCCTTTCTAGCTCCTGGTAATTTCTGTGCACTTAACATGTCTGATTTTTACATTATTTCCAGTAATTAATTGAATATCTTCTGGAGTTAAATTCTGCCTAATTTCACAATTGCTGAGCCTCAATGAATCTGGTTTTCTCTATGACGAGGCAATTGCAAAGAGTAGATTGTTGCCTTTAATTATGCTAGTATCTACCTGTTTTCTTGCAATCAAGAAATTTGATAGTGTAATGTAATGATAATGGCATCATTTCAAACACTGCTGTCTCGAGAGAGGCAAGAAAACTGGATATATGGATTCGTGGTGGACCAAAAGTTGCAAGTGTGTTTTACCATTCATTCTGCATCTTCAGTCTTTGACTAAATGCTGTTAAGCCTCAAGTAGTATTTGAAAGTAACTGGTTTTACTTGTTTTTAATTGATATGGTGTCTCATTATTGAAGGGCTGTGATTTTAATATTAGATTTGATTGCAAAGACAAGGTAATGTAAGCAGAACATTGAATACAATAATATAGGTGTTGTGGCTTCTTAAATTTGGCAGAGCCCAAGCAGACACAGCCATAAAGTGGCAATTTTACAACTGTCTGAGCTTGCAGAATTTTTCTCTAAACTGATACATACTCTTAAATCATTTTTATGGCCTTACAACAGCTTTGTCTTTTCAGCTGCTGAGAAAATGGGTCATTCTCCCAGCTATCTATAAGAGTTAGAATGATTAAATTTTGCTTCTGTGTGCAGTCCAAAGTCTGAATTACCCAGGTCGTTCTTACACTTGCATCCCTTGTATGACTACACAGCCAGAGGTGGTCGCCAAACTGACTACAACTCTGCACTGAGTCTTGCAGTGTTTAAGTTAGAGATGTTGAACAGAAGGTGATACAAAACATGCTCATATTGCTAAGAACAGTGGCACAAATCAACACGTGGAAGAGGTGAGAATTTCTTAGTCAGCAGATGGGATATGGTTGACACCCCCCACACTGATTGTGCTATTCATGCAAAAAAGAGAGCCAAGGGCTCCCTGAATTATCAAATGGAATTGAGAATTGGTACCAGAATTGTTCAGAGTCCTTGGATTTGTCTGAAAGTCGGAGGATTAACCATTAAAGTTTTCAGGAGGCATGAGCCAGGTGGAAAAAGTCCTTCCTCTTCTTCCTTCACTGAAGTAAATCTATAGCAAATGATGTCAAGCGTACAGTGCCTCTAGATCTGGCATGGTAGGATGCAGGTCGGTAAGTCCTAGATAAAATATCCACCCATTAAGCAGAAGTAGTTTGTTAGGAATAACAGGGATGGTTTAGAACAGCTGACCTGGCCTGAGGGCTCTGAGGGCTGTTCAGCCCTTTCCAGATTGGTGATCTGATTTTTTTTTTTTTTAGTCTGTATTTGTTGCACTGAGCTATCAAATAATTTTAGACAACACTAATTCTAAAAACATTCTCAGATATGTTGTTTTCTCTTCACTTTTAGCCCCTGAAATATTGTTCTTTTGTGTTGTGTCATGTTGTGCAGTTTCTAAGTTCTTGCTAACTTGATGGGGATTTGCACTTATTCCTGAAATTGTTTGTGAGGAGCCTTTAAGAGGAGACTTGATTAAATTTTGATTATTCTTCCATATACAGCATTCCAGTTACAATAAAAACCAATGTTCATCCCAAAAGAAATACCAGATTATAGTGTAGAAAAAGGAAATCGCTTCTCTTCTAGGATTTGGCATATTTCTTTCTTTGCTTATCTTAGCCACAGCTATTTACAAAAGTAATATGAGTATCCCTTTTCAATGGGGAGCAAATTATTCATGCAGTTAACAGTACTTTTGTCCTTTTGAAGTTTGCAGTTCCAGTAGGGTATAGACATCTACCATTTAAACCAACAACGAAACTCCATTTAACTTCATACACATTGGCTCATGTGCCGAGCTTGTATTTTAGCTTTTTCTGTGATGGCTGCTGGTGTACAGAGGAGGAAGATGGTGCTCAATATTTCCAGTTGAGGGTGCACAAATCAATTTTGTATTTCTATCATTAAACATGAGCTGCATCCCAAACCATTCCAATATTTTCTTTAGTTATCATGTTTTCCCTTTTTTTCGCTCCCTTTTTTAGCAGTCTTGTTTGATATTTACTGAATGGGAGATTCAATGAATGACTGGCTTTGTGTGTGAAGACTTTCCCCCAAATATTTTACTAATTCAAGTGGTTTTTTGTGTTAGATAATGTAACTTGTATTATAATTGAGCAGTGATTTTTGGATAATTAAGATGGTCATCTGTCATTGTTCTGCATGACCATACTTCTGTGTATAATTTAGATTCTGTTACAGGGAACCTGTTAAAATACCCTGGATTTTCCACAAAAACAGTAAATCATCTCTCCTACATACTCAAAAAGATAAAATGACATCTAAAATTGATTTATGTAGATCTCCTATCTTTTTCAGTTGTTATAACCACTAAATTCTATGGAACTCTCTACAGCCATTTTGACTTTTTACTTTGTTACTGTTATGTCTTTGGTTTTAAAGGGCTGTCAATATAACAAACGTCTCAATGTGCAAAACTTAATTTTGGACACAGTTAACTTGCAGTGGGTTAAAGAACATTCATGCGATGCTAATTTTTTTCCATTCTTGGCAGAATGGAAAAGGCTAGACATATGGAGATCTAAAAATTATTTTTCTCTGCTATTGATTTCATTCCAAAATCAGTATCTAAGGAGTGACAAAACCCTGAATAAAGCAAATCTGCAAGTTCTTTTTTGATTTTTACCTACTGCTACTACTGCATGTGTGTCTTGATTATCATGTAGCTTGTTTTCAGATATGATTTCTATTTGCCGGATATTGTGATTTGTATTTGTTTAGTACAGCCTGTTTTACTAATCTGACATTGATTTTAGATTGCATAAGATGTTACTAATTCATAAGACATATTCTATTCTCCACGAGAGGAGGAAGCCATGAGGCATAGTCCTTTTATGCTGATATGAAATTATATTAGATCATGGAAAAACAGATGCCAATTTATTGCTCACTGCTTGGTATGACAAATATTTCAGTGAATAATGTCATGTCTCTTGCAAATTAGTGTTTAGACTTGCAAATTTTTGCTCATGTCTTCTTGTATTGCCATTTGGAGACCTTCAAGTTCCAGCAAGACTGT
Source organism: Pterocles gutturalis (assembly GCF_000699245.1). Taxonomy (NCBI): domain Eukaryota; kingdom Metazoa; phylum Chordata; class Aves; order Pterocliformes; family Pteroclidae; genus Pterocles; species Pterocles gutturalis. The sequence continues at coordinate 21,309 of NW_010121155.1, forward strand.
GCTTCGTGAATAACATGGCATGGAAAGTATCTCAAATGCCAGAAATATTTTGATGCTTTGATAATTCCTTTTCCATAGCTCTTGAATATCAACATGCTATTTTTCAGGAAACTGTAAATTGAATTGATTTTGTTTATTTGGCTTTGGAAACATTTCCTATCCTTAAAACAAAGCAAAACCAAACTGAAAACTCCAGAATACAGTTTCATTTCTGCTGCCCATCAGTGTGTTTTCAGGAGGTGGAAACCGTCCTGGTTTTGCACCTCTACTTTTTGCTTTTGTTGCAGATTGCGGATAACACTCATCTGGGCATGAACAATAAATCATACCTGCAGTAGACACATTATGAGGTTTTTGCACAAAAATGCATTCTAAGGAGAACAGTATGTTGAATATTGTAAAAGCAATGGCCTTGAATGTGGTTCCATAGTGTTCTCGAGCTGTTCTCAATCTGCCAAGAAGAAATGATATTTTTATTTAAAAATATATTTTGCAATAGTCCTGCTGGTGTCATCATCATCATCTGCACAAATTTCAGCTGACAGTTTGAAATCAAACGGCACCCAAGAGACACTTATATTTGTCCATATGAGAGACAATAATACATGTTCACAGCTGGATTTTACAGTGATTTCTGTCTGTCGGAGCATTGTTTTCACCACCAGTAACAAACCAATGCTACAGAGACACTCTGTTCTGTGCTTTATCAAATGCCGTCTTTCTAAAGCACTTTTTCTTTAGATAACCCTGTGTTCTAGGCTGACATAAACCAGACTAAAATTAGTATATCCTTATTTATATATTTTTGCAACACCTGCAGCTACTTTACACTGCATGTTTTTAAGGTAGCATAGAGGTGTGTAGCTGGCCTAAGAAACTTGTAGCAAAAGATGCGCAATTCCAGTTTGGGAAGGGACAAACTGGACAAGTAAGGTACTGCTCCAAATTCTTACAGAACTCTCTGTTAACTCCGTGTTTCATTTTGCACTTCAATGGCACTGAACATATGAATCTATTAATATTTCTGTTTTATTTCTTAGATATTTAGTCTTTCATCCCTTTTGTAAGTCTTAGTTTAAGAGGCTTATCTAGATTGTGAAGGATAGCTTCAGAGCCAGGTAGTCAATAGAGCATAAAGCCTGAAAACATCTATGATCAGTAATATTAGTGCTCATAGATTTTGCAGTACATCTTGAATACCCATTGCAAGATGATTATGGGGATATTGCAGCTTTTTGTAATTTTGTTTTTAAGGAAAGATTCTAGTCTTCAGTCATTCATACATATATTTGTATTTTTTAAAGTAGCATTCCCAGGTATACGGTATCTCGGTATTTTAAAGCTAGATTATTCTGTTCATTGGTGGGGTGAGAGAGCATGTCAGAACCTGTAGTGTGTGCAGCAAGGGGTGACAATTTCACTGAAAGCTCAAGGAGTTTTGCATGAGATGGGATCAGCTCCTGCCAGCTGCAGTACATTTGGTTTCCACTAAAGATTCCATAAGAGTTGAATACGTACAGTAGTCGCATATATAATGTAGGCTGTTGTGGGAGAGAAGAGAGTTCAGCAGACTTTTGTGGGAATAATACTGTAAAAGTTTTGTCAACAAAATGTATGTGGGCACTCCAGAAGACCTCAAAAGACTATGGGATGTGCACTTCATTGCTGATACCTGCTCTCATTAGCCCTCTTTCCTGAACCGGAATAGATTCAATAGCAATATGGGGTACAAGTCTTTCAACGGGAAACTATGCCTCTCGGTGGTGGGTCGTTTGATGGAAGAAGTGGGAAATGGAAAGAAAGAGGGAAAGGTAGATTAGGAAGAACCAGTTTTCAAGAAAAAAGTTCAGGTTGAGCCTTTTCACTTAGCTAGTCCCAGGTGTCTCAGGTATGTCTTGGGAAAAGGGGGAGAAAATTGGAGAAAATAACTGGGTTTGGCCCTCTACCAAGATTATTTTTATCCCAAAGTTGTAACTGTGGGGTTTTTCTTCTCTGTGTCTTTATGTTCTCTACTAAAATATTTGAGTTTTTCTTTGGAAACATGATAATGTATTAGGAAGAGGCAGAAGGGAGATGGCTGTAGTCCCAGCACACAGTTGTAGCTGATTGTTACACTCTTAACAAGAGTACTGAGAGTAATTTTTGGTTTTTTTTCACAGGGGTTTACCAAGTACCTTCTCCTAAATGAGTGAAAGACTACCAAATACAATTTTTCTCCAATTACTTCTTCCACCTCTAAACATCAGTACATTCCTTTGAAAATTTACTCTTGGGTATTTCCATTACTTTCCCTTAGTTTGTCTCCCTGATATTTAACATTCAGAAGAAAGCAGACTTGTTTTAGTTGAGCTATAAACTAAACCGTCATCTTTTTATCCTCAAAATTATTATAGGCAGGAAGCAATTTAAAATACTTCTAACTATTGAAAAAGCACAACAGGGTTGTTAAAAATGCTCTGACCAATTAAATGTAAAGTTCCAGGGAGGTGATTAAAAGAACAATTTGTCATTTGGAATGGATATGGCTAATGGGTATGTATTTAAATATTGCTTCCTAAAGCAGTTTCTTACTTTTCTGCATACTTCTAGAGTATGAACAATTTGATGGGAGCCAGTACACTTTGAATGACACAGCTAGTCTGAAACAATTAGTTCAGAAATGTGATAAAGAGAAACTAATCCATCATCCCACACAGCTACAGGGGAAGTGAAATTGGGTTTTTATTCGGCACTGGAACTCAAATGTAGAAAAGCATTTTGTTAGACTTTCCTATTAGGATCTGGATTTCCTTTGGAGCACCAAGGGACATTTAACCTGCCAGTTAAGGAGCACTTTTCTATTACAAGGTCATGTTCGATTTGAAACTTAACACTAGCTAATGGCCAAATCCCACGTGTGACAGGAAAGGTGGGGAAAAAAAGTTAGACAGCAGGCAAGGCCAGATTGCCCAGCTGCTTTTCCAGGGGATGTGCTGTTTGAAAAGGTACTTAACATGCGTTTTTCTGTTGTATTAACAAAGAAATAATGCTGTGAGTCTTGAACATCTGTGTTTCCCAAGGATGAGCTTAGAAATGTTTATATTTTAATTACAATGGTGTGCTTTGCTTTTGAGACTGCTTTGAAAGACTTAGAATTAAAAGACTACAAATTTTTGAGTATAGAGAAAGACAGAACTTCAGTGGGCTCTTTTACATCACCAGAGCTCTGCCATCTGTGGCAGCTGTGCAAAGGTAACCATCTAGTTGGTGTGGTTGCTACTTGGACTGTCTGTGGTTGTGGTGCAAGTCGGGGAGCGGTGGAGAAAAATATAATTTATGCTGTGGTTATGTTTAAGGAATTGCAACTTTTTTTTACATCCCACTAACTCATTTCAAAATCGGAAAATAAGTGGACTCTTGCCATATTCCATTAAAAATGAAAATTGGGTGTTAGCCTGAAGTAGGAACCTTGCAATTTCAGCTAAAACATTTCAATATTCTCATTAAATGTGCAGATTGAAATTGTAAGATATTATATAGGTCTCTCGCACTGCGCCCATTGTTTTGGGTTATTCCGTACACAGAAGTTGCATGCCTAATTACCTGCACAGCATGCTGAAAATTGATCTTTTATATTTTATCTACAAAATAATTCACCTTTTATGCCAAAAAGATTAATGGTATACATTAGTTTCAAATCAGGGTGTTTCCATTATACTCTGGAATAAAATTAGTTTCTCCTGATATGGTCTTCACTTTTTGTAGCTGGACTCACGTTCCCATCATGCAGTTTACATTTTGTATAAATATCTTCAGCCAACAGAAGAGAGTTGTTCTAAAGAGTTTGGGGACAATTTCAGAAGCATTTATAAATCTCAAGACTTTTTTCCCCAATTTATGAAAATGTTACAACTATTTTAACCGGGTGCTCCTTGTCTCACCTTACTCCTGGTGACCACAATTCAAACCATGTTATAGAGGTGTGTTTTGTAATTGTCATTATTTTGATATAGAAAACTACCAACCTACAGGTTATAGGTAGACTGTACTCTGAAGTGTGACTGTAGCTTTTGTAAACAGCTAAAGACTTTTGCATTATTAGTGGTCTAACTACTTGCATGCAAACAATGCAGGATACCCCTTGGAAACACACAGTCTGAGTTTTGTTTTATTTTATTTTTCCCAGCGCATACTTAGGACAGTTTTTCAGTTTCAGGGCATTTAATGTGCTCAAGAAAATACTTTAAAAAACCTGAAATTATGTACAATCTTTTTCTAATTCTAAAGAGTTCTTTCATTGTCAAAACAATATCACTTTTAACAGTGGCACACCTAAAGACAGTATAATATCCAGTTTATGCATATGTTAGGGAATCCCATATTGGAGTATGTAAACACCTTGTCTTACGCCTCCAGTGCATAAGATTTTTATTTGTAAAACAACCTTTAATGTTTGTCAGAAAAAAATGAGAAATATGCAATTTATTTTATGGCAGAGATAAAGTATTAACTCTTCTTTTTGGCTAAACTCCAGGCACCAAGAATAGCCTGGCAGCTGACTCCACTGGCTTGCCAAGGGCAAACGGACTACTCAAGGCAGTGAGCGGGGTGAAATAAAGTAGCCAGGGTTTTGCCCAAGTGAAAAAGGAAAAATAGTTAATGAGAAGTTTGAAGGTAGTGCATGTAAGATAAAATGCATTATAACCCCTAGGGACACTCGCATCCACAAGTGCAGTGACCCAAACCCACAGCAGCATAATCCTCTAAGGGTTAAGCTGCCGGGAGCTAAGGACCCTTTACATCTGGGTTAAGAGCATCCTCTGGGAGTTTAATGGGCTTTACCTCATGCAGATTAATTTCCTCCCTTTAAGTAATTTGTTTGCACTTTCCTGAGCAGACAGATGTACGGAGCTGTCCTCAGCATTGCTGACAAACGGACGTTTCTGTGTGTGGCTGCCCCCCAGCGCTGCAGCCCGCTGCTTCGGGTCTGTGCCGGGAGAGCTTGCTCCTTCCCAAGCAATGCTCATCTGCAAAACGAGAGGCTTTTCTCCATCTTCTGTCATATCTTCACAGTTTGAGCTGAAACTGGGCCAAATGATGAACTAATTGGTTTCTTTCTTAATTATGGAATCTGTCATTATCCTCTCAAAATCAGTGTTACTTTTCCTTTACTTTTAACTCTAAGGTAGATAGTTCAAAATAGCTGGTTGTTACAAATTTCCGTGTCTTTAATTGCAGTTTCTGTCATTGCTGAATTTTGTCTGATTACTGTCTTGCAAACAGTTTTTTAAAAGCCCCATACCATCCTGCAGGTTAGGCAGAGTGCCAGCTGAAGACAGAAAATTCCCATTATATCTCTGTTACAGAATATTGTAAAATCTGAATTGGAGATGTGTATGAAATAATGCAGATTTGAGTATCAATGATTGACATGAAACTTTTCTTTACAAAATAAAGCATAAAACCTCTGTTCAGTCAGCTTGATGTGCTCAATCAAGTATTTTAATTTCAAGATTATTTATGGAACATCTGCTTCACTAATTCAAATCCAATCAGTTTTGAACATAAGTTTAAATCTGTTTCAGAACAATAGTGTTCAGATCATTTACTTTTGGCTATTTTAGAAATCTCATCGAGGTGTGAATGAAGGGCTAGCAGATACCTATTAAGCAGATGTATGGGAGCATGGTCCTGAACAAAAGGAGCAACAGATGGTGGGGAATGGCAAGCAGAGAAGACCTTCAGAATTTGTGCCTTTAGTGTGTAAAATAAACTTTATGAATTATCTTTCTCCTTTTGGTCATTGGTATATATACACTTTTTTATTTTCTCCAAACTTTTCCTTTGCTGACTTCCTGAATTAATTTATAGCTTTGAATTCCCACAGCTACTGTTATCTGTTTTCTGTTGACAAGAAATAAAATTGCCCTGGTTTCACACCAAAACCAAGCAAAAGCATCTGTAGGAGGAGTTCAAGCTCTAACTTTGAATCCAGTTAAAAACCACTCCATGTGTGGGGCTTACCGCTTTATGTTCTTTAGTAATATTAAACTTGTGTTACATAGGAAGTGAAGGTGTGTTTTTCAAGGCTCATAGATGACAGAAAATGACTGTGGCAGATAGTCAGTGATACTGATTTAATTGTTGACTCTTGTAAAAAAAAAAAAATCTAAGTTTAAAAATGACAGGCAATTTTGTGAGCTATTTTTAATTGAACACTTAGATGCCCAAAGCACCCAGAACAGTATGAGCATGCTGAGCATGTTGTGGCTTGTAGCCTGCACAGTAAATAATAATCAAATAATGCAAAATAAAGAGGAGAAGCCAACCAAGATGTAGTAAACAAATAAAAATTGAGTAATAACTGTAATTTCAAATACCATATCCATGTATGGTCACCAAATAAGGAAAAAATGCATTGGAAAGCAAAGCCTTAGGTCTCTGAGGAAGCCCAGGAGAGACATATTACTCCCATTTATAATAGAAAATCAACTGAAAACTTGTAATTGACAGAAAGGGAGAGAGTTTATGTCCCTTGAGGTGCCCTAGGATCAGCAACAGGCAAATGGTGTAAACATAATACATCACAGAACAAGTTATTTAATTTTTTTTTTTAAATAAGAATACAATTTTGTAAAGTACAATAAATTTAAAATGAGATATGGCTGTGGGGTACTGGTAGAGAAACACCCTGCTCTTTCTTTTAAGAGAGTCGGTGAAAATATATGTTGAATGGGAAATTTGGTTTCCAGGAGTACTTATTCATAGGCTGTTGAAGGATCCAATTAAACTGGAATACATTTTCTGTGGCTTTCATAATCATAATGACTGATTTCAATGAGTTTACTCTTGACTTAATATAATAGGAAAAAAATCAAGCTGCTTATTTTCCTGCTGCATATCCAGATCTGTCAGTCCCCTTTGAATGTTTTGAATAATGTCTTTTTTCTTTTTTTTTTTTTTTAAGAAGAAAATAATATTTTGAGCTAAGTAAAACAAGTAGCTCAATAAATACCAGAACCAATAAAGCCTGGCTTCCTACCCTTTTTTGTCTTGGGGATGTCTGTGTTTGGTGTAGAGCTAAAAACGTAAATATTTTTTTTTCTTACCTAATTTGATCTACAGCCTTTTCCTTAGCCTTATGGTCACTCTCTTCATCCAGATGTTCTGTAGAAGTGGAATTATGCTTTATTTTCTGGTCTTTCCCATTTAGCAAGACCGTATAGTCCTTGCTTTCAAAGAGGTTGTAGTCCACTTCAAACTCTTGAGGTGTACTCCTTCATTTTTTCCTTTTTTAAAAATTGTTTTTTATTTTACATTTTCTGTTTTAAATGGATGGATGTTGAATAGTGCCAGACCACAGCTGCCCCACCCTGCTATACAGTGCTTACTCAACAAGCCCTCTCCATTCAACAGCAAACCATTGACACCTGCGTCTTGGTATTTGTGTTGTAAGATGGGAGAATAGCTGTACAGAATATTTTTTTAATTGACTATATGAGTATTCATTGGCTTGCGTACAAGACTCTTGTGGCACATCTTAGAAGGCTTCTGAAGTCAAGCTAGGTCACAGGGTTTTACTTCCCCCTGCACTGAGTACCCTCTCTTCTCTTGACACGTCCTTGTTGGCCTTTCTTATCCCGCCTTTCATGTTAGGTAGGAGGGAACTTTCACTGAAAGTCATTGTTTCACCTGAGGAGACACACTGCAGGTCCAGAAGGGTAAATGGCTGGTTTATGACCGTAAATATTTCCAAATACGACGAAAGTTTAACCCTTGAGAAAAGTCCTGAGACTGTTAATTGTTCCTACACATTGCTCCTGCAAAATTATGTTAATGGAAGGAGTTTAAATATTGATAGAAGAAAATTAAACACTATTACAATAAGCCGTTTCATTTGATGCCCTTTTTGCATTAGCCAGTCCATAAATATTTTAATAAATTCACTTATTGAATGTTTTTTTCATCTGTATGATCTTGTGTTAAATTGTCCTGTTGGCTTAGCACTTTCTTGGGTGCATATTCGTACTCAACTTTGAGGGTTATGGAAATACCTACTCTCCATTTCATGACTGCATCCAAATTTATGCACTGTCGAATTAAACCTGTGCAAAAAGGGATGATCTCCATTTTGTAGGGGCAGTGCAAATGCTACGAGGTATTTTAACATGAAGGCAGGTCAATCAAGCTATAATCGTCTCTAATTAGCACTTGCAGAAGCTGTAATCTTTTTATAAACTTTCAGCCAAGCAGCACTTGGATGAAAAATCATTTATTGCCTGGAAAACCATTAAAAATTAATTTATTTGATTCAGTAGGATATAAATGAGACAAGCATATGGCCCTGTACAGGAAGGGACTTGTGCCAATTAAAATTGGACACACAGAGCTCAGAGTGATGTTCAGGAAAAAAAACCAAATTATACTGCAGTTTTTTGCCACATCTCTTAGTTTATCTTTTGAAGTGTGGTTTTCCTTTCAAGTGACCATAATGAATGGTAGTGACGGCTATTTTGCCATTTCATACAGAGTTTGGGGGTTTTTTAATGGTGTTTTTATGGGGTTTTGTGTGAAAAACACAGTTTTGCTGTGTGGTGAGCTCTCCTGGGAATTTATGCTGCTTTTGACATTCCTTTCACTTGCATACACCTGTGCTCTTTCTGTCTGCTAAGTATCTAGCTGAGTTGTTAAGTAGCTACTGAATGAATAATGTTTCCATTTTAGCAAAGTTTGGTCTCATTTTTGCTGTCTGCTCCCATTCCTGTGCATAATAAGTCTGAGAAAAAAAAAAGAGTAGAGGAATTATCCATGTGTAAAACACTTTGAGGTCTTTTTACCTTCTCTTGGAGGGGATATGGCTTTGGTGAGAAAAAGTGGTTTGTTTTCCCTTTTTTTGGTTTTGCTTTCTGGTACTTTTTAAAATTTATTTTTCTCAGCCATTGTCTCTCTGGTTCTGCTCGTTACATAACACAGTATTGTATATAATACAATATTGTGAAATACAGTGATTAAATTAACTGGTCTTTGAAGAAAAAAATGTGAAAAGCTCTACCAAACATCATATTTTTTATTACCAACTAGAATTGTCATTTGCTTGGATCTTCAACGAATATCCATCATTTGTACAAGAGGACAGTCGTCGATTTGTGTCTCAAGAGACCGGTCACCTCTACATAGCCAAGGTCGAGCCGTCAGATGTAGGAAATTACACCTGCGTGGTAACCAGCACTGTGACCAACAGCCAAGTCCTGGGGTCACCAACTCCTCTAGTGCTGCGCACAGATGGTACGGCTTCCCTTCTACACTGCAAATAAATAACAGATGGTCATGAGTGAACATTTTTGTCTCTTACAGTGTAACTTTTCATGCATACTCAGAACATTGATTGCTTTATAAGATAAACCATTTTGTGTTGGATGCTTCCCTTCCTCTCCTGCGTCTGATGGTGATTTTGCTGGAAGGTGTCTATGCGTCTCTTTCTAAATGGAGTGCGAGAGCAATACACTTGATTTTTTGATTTAATGTGATGTAATGCTAAGGAGAGAAAAAAAGGCTTCAAAAGTGAAAAATTACTTCTTTCAATTGTCTCATACAGGTGTGATGGGAGAATATGAACCCAAAATAGAAGTTCAGTTTCCTGAGACACTTCCTGCAGCAAAAGGCTCAACTGTGAAGCTCGAATGCTTTGCACTCGGAAAGTAAGTTTTTGTCTTCATCCATACTTTAAAGCTGAAGCACATTAGGGTTTACGTACACACCAGGTGCATAGTTCTGGCAGTTGTTTTGGCACTGTTTTCTAAAGACCCTATTTTGACCATCACGGGTATTACCTTGGAATAAGAGAGCAAAGTGTCTTGGAGTCTGTCGTTGTTATCTATACATATGTGTTGTCTACACGTATTTATTACATATATGCTGGCCAGACAGGAATTTGCATTTCATTTCAAAGTATCTTGAATAGTATCAGTGTAGTTTTGTATATGTCCTTTAACCTAGCTCTGCTTTCTCTGTGTAGAAGGAAATGTTGTTGAAGTCAGTGAGAATTTTTTCTGAATTTTACTGTCAAATGTACTTGATGCTTTCATAATATTGTTCTTCCTTTATAGCTGAAATAAAGATTAAAATGCATTCCTCTTCTCAATGATATTTCACACACAATTGGTACCTTTTCTCTTTCACAAATGATCTGAGAATGCATTTATGTTTCTGTAAATGTATTTACTTACCACTTTGCAGTTTATTTGCAGACAGCTTTGTCAGGTGTTCATAATTTTAAGTGCCAGATTGATAACTTAATGGCATGCTATTGCTGTGGTTCCCCAGCTAGGTGAGTGAAAGTTTTAAAATCAGAGAATGAAGTGCTCTTATAGGATGGGAATTTCAAAAGACTTGCCTTGATTTTCCTTCTGTGGAAGTCATTGATAAATCTCACCTGTCTTCAGGGGTGGCCAGATTTACAAGAAATTTTGCAGTTGTGGGACATTCACCCAGATGTTAATGAAAAACTTGGTGCCACAAATAATAGCATATGAAATGGAAAGGTACATGGAAATCAGCTGCCACAGTGTCTGACCATCTGTCATATACAGTATGAATGCCACTTTTAACACAAGCTTTTATTCACTTATGAATTTTATTGTATATTAGTTTAAGTATCTAATTTTGACAATCAAGTACTTTAAGCAAAGCAGTTTAAAATCCTGTTGTTTTCTTTTTAGCCCTGTGCCTCAGATTAACTGGAGAAGAACTGATGGTCTGCCATTTCCAAGTAAAATAAAGCTGAGGAAATCCAATGGCATGATTGAAATACCGAATTTCCAGCAGGAGGATGCAGGGCTATATGAATGTATCACTGAAAACTCAAGAGGAAAAAACATTGCAAGAGGACGTCTCACATACTATGGTAGGAAACTAACTTTCTCGTTCTCTCCTACCCTTTGCGTATGGAATATAAACCGCTCTAGGGTAGTTTGGGGTTTGCAGCTTCTGCAGTATCATCAAGCATTTGTATTTAAAAATCCATGGCATCTTAACTACTCGCAGAGGGTGGGAACTTCTGCACCAGATTTTTGCATAAGATTTCTAATAAATGTCCAGGACCAAAGAGTTGCTAAGAGGAGTGTAGAAAGTGCTTCTGCTTATTTTTCTATGATGGAAAGTCTCTTTTTTTTAAACACTCCTTATTGGTCCGTCAGTGAAACCTTAGATTTTCAGACAATTCAATTTATTTGGGGGATCATTTAGGCCTCACGTGCAGGAAATGCAAATTTTATCTTGCTTTCAGAAGAGATTACTGATAGATATTGTCAATCCTTTGCTTTCAAAACGACCAATTTTCTTTTAAAATGAGTAAACAAATGAGAGAATATAATCCAGTATAGGAAATGAAATAATATGAAATTTAATAGCTGGAAAGCAGAGTCTCTTGTGAATTTAAGGCTATAGAGCAAAATGAATATCAGCAAAGCACAGTGGTGGTTTAAAGCTAGAGTGATTTGCAACAAAGCGGTAATTGACAATTTTTGTTAACGTCAGATCTAAGCAAATATCATTTTTTAAGGTAAATGGCAATCTTGAAAGTGTTTCAAGCTGTGCTTTGGAATGCTATTCCTTATGTAGGAATACTTGAGCAAAGACTTCTTTTTTTTTAAGTTGTACACAAAAGCATAGAGCATAGCTACTGTGATACTTCGAGCAAATGTTCTTTCCATTTACCACTTCTGTATGGGAAGCTGCTGGTTACTAGAACACACAAAGTGCTGCAATGTAGTTTTCAGTCAATTAATATTTTAATTTAAGGCATACCCCAGATTTTGTAAGGAGAAGAGACTTCTCCCCACCTCAGCTTCCAAATTAAAAGTTATGCTGAGTCAATGCCCCTTCATTGGAAATGTTAAAGTTTGGGTTGGATGGGGGACTTTGAGCAACCCGAATTTTCCATGTGCTAATTGTAATTATGATATTTTGAGAAATCCTATGAATTGCATAGGGCAAAAGATCTAAGATGCTTCATCTGCCAATGTGATCTGTCATTCTAGACTTGGCACTATGCATTTGATTTTATAAAGTGGCTTTTATTAGCTGCTTGAAAAGTTGCAAGCAAGTTGTGGTTTGTAAGTCAGTTTGGCTCAGTACTCCTACTCCAATTTTAAACCAGGGTAGTTGTAAGACACATGAATGTAAGCAACATACAAAACAGAGTAATTTCTTCATTAGTCCTTGTAATGGGCAATCTTGAGATATTTGGCCCACTTCACAAGTTTTGTTTTGCTTGATAAAGGACATAGAGCTGAAATAAAGGCTGTTGCTAATCAATAAAAGCAAGCAAGTTGCTGTTTTTTGACAAGTAAAACAGTGTGAACGTTTTCGTTACAAATACAGAAAGGGATTTAGACCCTCAGATAGAGTTCATATTCCAATGTAAATGTCTGCCCATATTAGGTTCATGCCTAATATGGATGTTTAGACTAAAAAGAATAATGAGACCTGTAATGGCATTAATGGCACTCCGACTGTTTCATTTCATTTGTTCTGCTTAATGAAATCCACTCTGCAGAATTAAGTCGATTTAAGCAATCTCTCTTATTTTGTTACTTGCTTTCTTATGACAAATATGATGCTAACAAGTCTTGTCAGGATAGGATCACTTTAGCACTTTTTGTTAATTTGGAGGATTTTAGTTCTGTTTGTAGATTAATATTGTTCTAGAACTGAAGATAATCCCTGCTAATGGCTTGCCATTGTGTCTGATATCAAAGCTCAAAAATCTGTCTGGTAAAGAAATCTAACCATATGCCTCTCTATCTTCCAATAAAAGATCAATATTGAAGGAATTTGTTCTAAAAGCAGATGAAGATTTGGGTCAAATTAGTGCAATATACTGAAGACTTAGAATAAAAACCATCCATCTGCTAGAAAGCACCAACTCCGGCAAAGATGACTCAAATCCCCATGGTAATGGTAGTGGATGCTGGCTGCTGTTAAAACACTTTATTGGTAGAAGTGTAGGCTGTGTCTGCTAATCATATGTAGAAAAATATACACAGTAAAAATGAACAAATCCCTTTTTATTTCAACAGTGAAAACATTTATTTTTCTCTCTTGAAGAGAACAGGGCACATTTCTGGCTTACCCAAAAAAAAAAGAAGAATTGGGATTAACATTTACCAAATTGTCGTAGTGAAATAATGTGAAATATAAATATCTTCAAGGAAAAAAAAATTAGACAAGAGTTTTTCATTTCACTGAAAAAATAAGTTTTTCTTTCTTTGCAAATTTTAAAGATTCTCTGGAAATTAAATATAAACGTAGTCCTAAACAAAAGCTTGAAACATTTCCTTGCTCTGATTCTGATTTGTTTTATGAGCTGAAACTGTAAAAAATTGTGAAAATTGGATTTTTCAGTGCGTTTATTAAAACGAAAAAAAAATCAGTTGTGTTTTCTGTGCTATCCTACCTCTTCTTTCAGTAATGAATTATGGTCTTGAAACGACAAAGCACTTGAACATAGGCTCAACCTTAATTGTATCCATAGTCATTTTCTCAAGAGTGCTTATAAATTTGATTTAGAAATTCTGTGCACATCTGTAACTCTATGAAAAATAAAATGAGTGTTTTTTCTAATTTAATTGTGGGTTTTAGAAATAATTCTCAACCCATAGTTGAAGTCAATAATTAAAATAGGTACTCTAAACTGCATATTTTGGGTTCTTTCATAACATTACTAACAGACTATTAATTTTCCTTTTTTTCTCATGAAGGATTTTATCAAGAAAAGCCCAACATCAAATGTTCAGTTTTCTGTCCTTTGTGCAGTTCCAACATTTGTTTAATGCCAGTTTTCCCCTCAGGGGGGTGTTCAGAATATGCTAAAAATAGGACAAGATTATCTAATTTTGATTTAATATAAAACCTGAATATATAAATAATTTACTTTCACTTTATTAGTATATTAATTTGTCATTGCTATTAGCCCTTTCCATAAAGAGATAATAGAAGAAGAAAGAATCCATGGAGACGTTTCATGGCACAGAAAAATGAGAAGAGATTAAACAATTACACTTTTGTGTTTAAAGATGCAATTAAACATGTAACATGATAGAGATATGTAAAACAATTAATTTAAAGTATAATTGAATAAAATATATTCATAATTATATTCTTAATTAGCACATGCTGATTTAATGGAACTCATGGTTGACGGTGCCAAGGTAAAATGTTTTAACAGGGAGAAAAAATTCTGCTGTAGTTCTCCTTTTGCTCTCCAGCGGTGGTCTGTGACAGCAAAGGTGAACCCTCAAAAAATACTTGTATATTTTGTTAATGTTTTGTAATAATGTACCACCAAAATTATACTAAAACTACTGTATGTGGAAGAGCCTTGCTGTTTAAAGCTTTTGTCTTATAGCCTGACTCTATCTTGGTCATGGAGATGTCTTCAAAACATTAACTACAAAACTATGGATGACTAAACAATATCAAGGAGTTGCTGAGTTTGATCAACCTAGAGTTTAATTGCTGATGCTGTCTAATAATTCAATTACCTTGCTACAGAGACAAATTGTTCATCTTTTTTACATACTAGAACGTTCCCGGATGATGAATTACCTGTTGCTTGAGAGCATTTTTATTTTTGAATGGAAGTCAAAGAATGGGCTTCTTCAGGGATGTGTTAGATGCTTCTCTAGGCTCAGTTGTTTTATCAGAAACAAGTTATTCATGCTTAAAGACACTTGTAGTTTTCAGATAAAATAAGGTTCATCACTGCTGTAGGCATCAGTATGAGTTTCATAGGCTGACTTTCAGACATACTACCTAGAAAAATGAAGGTTACATTTTCTAGTTATTTTTTTTCCCCAGTATGCTTCATACCTGCTTTCTCTTGAGCTATGGAAAGTTCCTTTTGACTCTGATTTATTGCCCAACTGCTGAGTTATCCAAAGGTATTTTCAAAGGAGATTTCCAGCCCAGCTTTCAGACTGTAAATTTCAAAGTAAAGATATGTGTATAAGCAGGCTGCATCTTATGTGCAAGCCCCAATTAGGGACTGTTATGGAAGAGCTTCCCGTAGTCTTCTGCCTCCGACCAGAGGCATGGCAGACCTCAGTACTCTCTGGGAGAGCACAGAGCCTAGACAAAAGTCATAGCCCTGAAGCTCTGCTTTTCCTTCATTCTATTGCTATGGCTTACAGAATTAGAAGGAGATTTTTATTGGAGTCTTCTACTCTGAAGGAAATAATATATAAAAATGTGTTGACATGCATCATGCATGGTACCCGACAAATTATTTACAACTTAGATGTCAGTACATCTTCTGGAAAGTGTCAGCTTCTTCAGCTATTGCTTCCAAGAGCTTCATTGCGGTCACTCATTGCAGTTGGTCTTCATTCACATCAAACCCAAGAACAGCCATTGCAGAGGGTTTCTTAAAAATCTAAAAAAATAGTTCCTGCTTTCCTTATGGCCTTATTGGGATGCCCTAGAGAATAATGAAGCAACAATTGTTTTCTTCAGGAAGACCTGCCTGGCCTAATTAGCTGGAAGAAAAGGGTCATCATAACCACCAAAAAGAAAGATGACTGAGTCTTCTGGGATAAATTTTGTGAAGTTACACACTTGTATCGCTTCTTGCCTGTGGGACCATGAGTACTGCAAGGAGTACTTCAGGCAAAAACAACTGAAGCAAAATACAGTCTGGTGCTTTTCCAAGTGACTGACCATGAGGCTGACAGCTAACCTTCTTTAGAAAACCAGTTACCTACAAGTATTTCATCCTAAGGGAGCTTTATATGAATCTTTCATGAAGATTGCACAGCAAGTTCCCAAGAATTCTTAGTATTATCACACAATATGAATTCCTGTCACAATCTCAAACCCTGCACTACAAACTGCATTAAAATTAACTTCCAACCTCTCAATTTACACAACATTGTCTTTTTTTTTTATCTCAGTGAAAATATGGTACCTGCTTACCTATTCCTTGCTTAAGGAGAAAAGAGTGGTGTCTCCTCAGGAAGATTTAAGTTCTATACTGACCCAATGCAGTAGCTCCACGAGAGAATGAGGCTTTGTTAGCAAGTCATTAGTCTTCTTTGAGGAGCACAGCCGTGGTGGTGGTGGTGGAACCAGATGTTCTAAGCAGGTAGCATTTGCCTAACAGGGGCTGGACCACAAGGCCTGTGTACTCAGAATCATTTAGGTACAGTCAGACAGAGCTCAATAAAAAAGGGGCACTGGTGGGCTTGGAAAGTCACACTTATCTTTTGTGAGGATATGTAGATCTCCTGGTACACAACCTTCTGTCTACACTTTTCTCAGCTGCTGCAATGTGGACATCTTTACCTTTGCCAAGATACAGAGTATTCAGTGGAATATTCCCAGCTGGAATTGCCCGTTTAGCTGCCTTTTCAATTTTGAACTGGTTAGCT
>NW_010121156.1:0-1173 GCF_000699245.1 Pterocles gutturalis
CTCCTCTCTTTCATAATCATGGGCTTTGGTGGGGTTTTGGGGGGGCTGGTGTTGTCATTGTTGTTTTTAGTGGACATAACGCTCACGTATAAACTAGCAGGTGTATAAACTAGCAGGTATAAACTTCCCAGTTCCTCCTTCATCTCTCCGCCACAACTTCTCCACTTGGTCTCCTAACTGGGAAACCATGCCATCAATCATCAAGCAGTCAGGATCCCATTTTCCCCTGGAACAAAACGTACCAAAGGATTTGGACAGAGTAATGAGGTATTTTCTTCAGCCTTTATGTTCAGGGCTAACTTAAGGTGTAGGAACATACTCCTAGTATTTCAAAGAAGAGTCCAAAAAACAAAGCAGAGTTTTTTTATGCTTACCATAAGCTTAACCTTCATTGACTGATTCAGCTGCAGTGCTGGGATATAGTTGGAACCCTGCAGAAGGTGGGCTGAAAGAAACTCATGATTCCGAACACCAGCGTATTGCTGAAGATGTTCTAGTAGTTTTACAAAAAAAACTTTGAGTGTTTTCAGAATTCAGGAACAAAACCAGTTGTTTCATAAGAGTGCCTAGCTTTATGTGAATAACATGGCTTTCATATGAGAGGGGTGCTTATGAGTTTTAGAGCTCCATTTATCTATATTTAGATAAATTTTTACAAAAATGCACAAAACTCTTTCAGAAGAAATGGGGTTTGCATCTCTAATGGAGAGAGGGAGAAAGATTTGGAACGTTGGTAGTGGCCTTGGTCCTGCCACTGTCAAGCACAAGGGAAAAAACATCAGCCTTGTGCAATCAAAGTGATGGTTAGTTGTCCGTTCTACTGCCCCCACTAAAGACTACCTTCTCCTAAGACAAATGAAGGGAAATGGTATGGCTTGGCTGTCTCTACAGTCACCTTCCTTTGCACTGTGGGAAGCATCTTGCCACAATGGTCACGAACCCTCTGGTCCTGCTGTTTCCTCCCAGAGCAGACTGCAGGAGCTTCGTTGGGACCGAGTCCCTGTACGGGCTGTGCAGCACTTTCTTTCCTGTAGCAACCTCAGCCAGAGCACTGAGGGAAAGTCAAGTGAATATATGTGGACAGTAGAAGCATAACTATCAAAAGGAAATGTAGAAGGGAAGGTGGGGAATAAAAAATAAAATGAATTAACAGATCAGAAACTTCAGGACATT
>NW_010121157.1:0-2243 GCF_000699245.1 Pterocles gutturalis
CTGAGGCACAAGCCCCCCAGGGCGAAAATCCGAGACGCCTGCGAAGGACCCTGATTTTTAGCAAAAAAACCTAATTTTTAGCAAAACATCCTAATTTTTAGCAAAAAAAAAACCTGATTTGGGGCAAAGAAACCCAATTTTTAGCAAAAAACCCTCCCTTTTGCTCAAAATCCCCATTTTAGCGAAAACCCCAACTTTTTCTCAAAATCCCAAATTTTTAACAGGGCCCTAATTTTTAGCAACACCCCTAATTTTTAGCAACCCCCCCAACTTTTTAGCTAAATACTCTAATTTTTACCAAAACCCCATTATTTTTAGCAAAAAACCCCTCACTTTTAGAGAAGAACCCTAATTTTGAGGAGAGAACCCTTATTTTTGACAAAAACCCCTAATTGTGAGCAAAAAACCCTACATTTTTAGCAACCCCCCCCAATTTTTAGCAAAGAACCCTCATTTTCATCAAAAGAGCCTCACTTTGAGCAAAGAACCCAAATTTTTATCAACCCCCCCTCATTTTTACCAGAAGACCCTTATTTTTAGCGAAATACCGTCATTTTTAGCAAAACCCTAATTTTTAACAAAAACCCCCAATTTTTTAGCAACCCCCCCTCGTTTTTAGGAAAGAAGCCTCACTTTTATCAACCCCCCTACTTGTTACCAAAAGACCCTGATTTGCAGCAAAAAACTGTGATTTTTTTTTTTAGAAAAAAAACTAAATTTGAGCAAAAAAATGGAATTTTTAGCAAAAAATTGTAATTTCTAGCACTGGGGCCAATCCAGGGCCCTATTTTCTGTGTTAAATCGGGGATCTGTTTCGGGGTTGACCCCGTGACCCCCCGTTGTCACCGGCAGGAGGGCGCGTGCACGAAGCTGGAGGAGGACATCCTGGACATCCCGCTGGACGACCCCGACGCCAACGCCGCCGCCGCCAAGATCCAGGCGAGTTTCCGCGGCCACATGACCCGCAAGAAGATGAAAGGCGGCGAGATGGAGCGGAAAGCCAAGGACGGCGACTGCGCCAACAGCTCCCGTGCTGCCGACCTCCGCAACGGCGACTAGGTACTGGAAATGCCCCAAAATTCCCAAAATTTCCCCAAAATTTACAAAAAATTCCAATCTTTCCCCAAATTTCACACAAATTCCCCATTTTCACAAAAATTTTCCCCAAAACACAAAATTCCACAAATTGCTCCAACTTTCCCAATGTTCCCAACTTTCCCAATGTTCCCAACATTCCCAACTTTCCCAAATTTGTCAAAATTTCCCCAAATTTCCCAAAAATTCCCAAAAATTCACATTTTTTTTCCAGATTTTCCCAAATTTTCCACAATTTCTCAAAATTTCCAAAATTTCACCAATTTTCCAAAAATTTCCCTCCCAAAACCCCAAATTGCTCCAACTTTCCCAAATGTGTCAAAATTCCCCAAATTGCCCCAAATTTTCCAAATTTCCCACAATTTTCCCCAGATTCCCCACATATCCCAAAATATCCCCAAATTCCCCGAATTTCTCCAACTTCCCCAAATCTCCCAATTTTCCCCAACTTTCACAATCTTCCAAAACTCCCCAGTTTCCCCTAAAGTTCACAGATTTCCCCAAATGTTCCCCAAATGTCCCCAATGTTCCCAGTTTCCCCAGACTTACCCAGTTTTCCCAAATGTCCCCCAAATTTCCAAAAATGTCCCCAAATTTCTCCAAATTTCTCCAAATTTCACAAATTTCCCATTTTCCCCAAATTTCCCCAACTTTCCCCAACTTTCCCAAAATGGCCCAATTTTCCCAGTTTTCCCCAATTTCCCCACATTTCAGCAAATTTATCCATATTTCACAACTTTCCCAATTTCCCCAAATTTCACAAATTTCCCTAAATTGCCCAAATCGCCCGTATTCTACCCCAAAATTTGGGCGTTTTATAAGGCTGCAGCTCCAAGCATCCTTCCCATTCCCAGTTTGGACTGGAGCATCCTTCCCAATCCCAGTTTGGGATGGAAAAAAAATTTTTTCTTGCTCCCGCCCGCCCCAATTTTTGCTGGAAAAGTGTTGTTTCTCGCTCCCTCCTGCCCCAATTTCTGATGGAAAAGTGTTTGTTTCCCGCTCCCGCCTGCCCCAGTTTTTGGAGTTTTTCTCCCTTAGCAACGCCGAACGCCTCGGCTCAGCAGCTGCTATTTTTAAAAAAATTGTGTCACAGTCTCCTGGCAGAAAAAAAAGGGAAAATTTGGGGAGAAAATTTTTTTTTTTGCAAT
>NW_010121158.1:0-55175 GCF_000699245.1 Pterocles gutturalis
TGTTCAGCCGGCTGTTGACCCGCACCCCCAGGTGCAGCTTTCCAGCCACTCTCCCCATCCATTCCCTTCTTCTCCCTCCAGTTGGGACGAAATACTAACAATCCCACACATAAAACCTGACCAATACACATTTTCAGGACAGCTGCCATTCCCTTTACCTTTCCCAGGGTAAAAGGAAGCAAGTCACATTCTTGTCATAGTGGGAAAAAAAAAATATTTTGTTGTGACAGAAGTTTGCAAAGGAAGGGGCTTCACGTATGCTCTCCTAACTCTACCATGCTAGATAACAAACATCTGAGAGAGTTTTTTTCTTTTTTTCTCTGCACAGTAAGTAAAGCTGCAGCTCCTTAAGGAAGTGTCTGTCTATGCCAAATGCCAAGTTTCAAATTCCAGCCCTGCTTGCTATAATATTTTTAACCATTTAGATATTTGGTTTTTTAAAATATGGAAAGTACTTTACTTTTCAAAATCATTTCCACTCCCTCTAGGTACTGAAAGTTTCAATAATAACATTTACTTTTGTCTAGAGATTAAGAAATGTTACTTTACAGTAAAAAAAGAGGGTTTTTTAAGAACATGGTGTGCATGACCAGTGTTCTAGAGACTCACATCCTCCTGTTCTAGGAATTACTGTCCTTCCTGCTGGCCAGGTTGTCATTTGTGCCGTGGCTCCTCTACCCTGCTCTGGCAGCCTTCTAAGGACAGTAAAGGTCCAACTTCACTTTTGCAGGGCATAAACTACCCCTCTCTTTAGGGAAGAAATGAGGTAACCCAGCCACACTATACCACGGCAGGAGAAAGGAGGGAGGGGTTGGAAGAGGTATTTTTGCTATTTATTGAGAAATGCCAAAGAAAAATCAGATAAATTACTTATTTGGAGATGATATGAAAATGCTGAATGGGAAATGAACATTATATTTAACCTAGCTATATGACATTTTAAAATTAACTTTATTTATGGTGATAGTTCAAATCTTAATGTTCTCTGCAGATGTCTTTATGTCAGTGATCAGAACAAGTTTTCACTATAAAATTCTATGGTACATTCAGGGCCCTTTAAAAGGAATTAAACGCTAATATGTGTTATAATTAGAATATAGTATGTGTTTGCTCTAAAGATGGTGACTTCATGCATTATGAAGTTTCTTACTACCATTACTTTCAAGATATACTATTCCCTTCTTTTGAGTATAATGGCACAAACCAGAGCAAACACATAGTGAAATGCTTGACAGTCATTATGCAGTTTCTCAGCTGCTCACCATACTCCCATTAAAAATGCATAAGAGTGTTCTTACAAAGGGTCAACACTGTGCACTTTGATTTAACAAAGAAAATGCTTTGCTGATTGATTTAGACATTTCTCTGCACTACCTAAGGGTAGCAGAATTTCTGCTCTGCTCCTTCACCAAAAACTAGGGATTTGTTTGTATTTGGAAGACAGCGCAGTCTCCAGATATGCACGAACAACAAGGCAAACATTTACATGTTATTACAGGCTTAGCTTTAGTCAGGGAGGTTCTGTTCAAACCTGATGGGGGGCAACCATCTGCCAGGGAACGTGACGTTAAAGTGGTGGTGGATGTGTCACAGGAGCACCGAATGAACCCACGCCTGGTTCCCGTACCACTCCCTCTCCAGACACAGCCGCTCACTCTGCAGGCTGCACCGTCCAGCTTTGGAAGCACCAGCAAGGATGGTCTGCTTGGTCCTTGGCCATTTCTACCCTTGTACCTTCCATCAGATGCCCTGCGCTTTGCAAGATGTAGGTGTAAACCAGCATGCTCTGAAGTCATTGTCACCCAATTAATCCTACACAATTTACTAAGTTCTGGTTAGGCCATCTCCTGCACATCCAAACCGTAGGCCTCTTATGGTAGGAGAGCCTCAGAAGCATCATCAGCCAAAACAAATTGCTGTCAACAATTATCTTGTCCCAGTAGAGGCTGGGACCCATAATGGATAATTTTTGATCAGGTCAAAACTTAAGGTATCCTAACGCACCTTTATTAGCAATATATTTGCAGAAGAACTGTACAAGGTCCCTTCAAACATAACTCTTCCTGTAGTAAAACCCCTTAGAAGACCATTGCAGCTCATAGGCCATCACCCAAGACTAACACAGCAGGCAAAAGTCAGTGCCGAAACCTTTCTCATCTTAACATTGTACTGATTTGTCTGTGACCTGCCTAGTTTCATTTGGTTATTTAACATTGTGTTTGGAAGAGCAAATACAATGAAGACACAAGCCACCCATCATGGAAAGTGTAGGTGAAGCCTGAATCTCCATCTCCACCTGTAACTGCACGGATTTTAGCAGAGCTACCCCAGAATTGGGCTGGAGGGCTGTCACGTGCAGTACAGCCCAGCTGGAGCTCATGAAGATGACATATTCCAGCTCAGTTTCTCTTCCTTCAGACAGCAAGCAGTGACGTGCCTGGAGCCACCTTGCCTGCTGACTGGGCACCCACGGATCTTCTCCAGGGCAGCCTGGTGCTCCCTGGGTTTACCCTCTCTCTCCCTCGCTTGCTGAACCAGGATGGGAAAAACTGTGTTGGTTGCATGGCAGAGTCAAGGGCTGAATCTTAATCCCAGAGACCTCATGCATCCCGCAGTGATTTTAGGGCAAGCTGGGTCAGGTCAAGAATCCTCAACTGACACCCAGATGTTCCCCCGAGCCCAGACTGTGGTCTTGATCACCAAACTCTTCAGACGAGAGACTTGGCCAGACTGTGCACTGACTCTTCCCTGGGTGACCACAGCATGCAAGACAAAAGGGTGAGCTCCCCACTTGCTCTGAGATGGAGTTGGGACCAGCCACAGCACACACACACAGTTTTGGGAGTTTGGCAGTGTTTACAGCTTCCCCCAGTTGAGACACCATCTTTGAGGATCAGGTTCCTAGCCACCAAACACAGAAGGGGAAAACAGCCAATTATTTTGTATTACTTCGGCTCCCAGTATATGCTAAGTCAGTTATAAGATCATCTGCAGCCTGTTCTGAGATTTGACAGCTACTACACACTTTCAAGTTGATTGCTACCAATTTGGAGCCTCTTAGAAACAAACATGGACATCCTGCAGATAGAGAGATTCACACATTGGGTAGGAGTGCCTTCAAAGCTGAAGTTTGAAAAGAAAGTGCTAGTATTAAAATACTATAAAAAGATACTATGGAATAAAAAAAACCCATAGAAATATTGTTTGACAAATTATAGCTCAAATTCTGAAAGAAAAAAGTTGCTGAAGGTATGGAGGCCTATATGTAAATAACTGTGTGTATATATGTGTATATATACAATATGAATGACAGACTGGAGCATCTCATCTACATACCAAAAGATTTTGAGCAGATTGTTAATTTATTTTAAACTGCATAGTAACACTTCTAGAATACACTAATCACAACAGTGTAAATACACTTTAAGACTGGTGTAACATACATATCTAGCTGACTTCATGTTTTCCAGGATTAAAAATGCAGATCAATTTTTTTTTTTAATAACCTGATGTGTTATCATCCATGAAAAAAATAGAACGGCATCAGGAGATTCAAGCATGATTAACAAAAAATTTCCCCATATGTATTCTTGAAATACGAGATATTTACACTGTATTGTCAAAATGACGTGTTATCCTTGAATCGACTCTAGATAATATTTTAATGATGTAATTGTGAACTCAGTTTTCCTTGCAATCTTATATGGCAGAACAAAGATAGTGAGAAACGAGATTCTGAGAACAAACCATGGTTAAGGACTGTGCTACACAACCCTCGTTTTAAGCTTACGGCAACATCCCATGGGTTGATTTTGTTGGCAGGAAATCTATGTGAAGGATCACACAGTTCATTTACATCCAGTGGAAAACCTTCGAGTTTTAACTTTCTTTACACCTGAAACACCATTCCAAATTTTGGGGTAATTAAAAAAGCATTGCTTAATTCTGCACAAACTCAGTCCACCTGCTCCTGGTAAAAGCTCCTCTTCTTTCTTAAGATTCTTTTTGAGACATGTGATGATTTATTAATTTTCAGATACTGAAACTAACACATAGACCCTCACCCTCATCTTTGGTACCATATGCTCTTTCCTCCAAGACTTTCAATGCTAGGTCTCCACTCTGCTGCTTAAAAAATCTGAGGAAAACTGTTCTGAGACCTGGAACCTCAGAACTTGAGTGTCTAAAAGGCTACTTGCACAGATTTCAGAACAGAGACCCAAATGTGAAAACGCCTATTCAGTTCATGCCTAACAATGAGAGACTTTAGGTGTCTCTTTATTTTCTGTTATACCTTATTTGCCCAGATGTCTAGTGCTTCATCTCCGAACTCACCCAGAGGTTCTTAAGTTTCATAAAGGAGAATAGCTTATCTGAAAATTCATGTGTAGCTCCAAGTAGAATTCAACCATCACCAGTCCGTCTGCTTAACACATTTCACTACTTCACTTTTTTCCTGGATTAAGCCAAGCACAATTTTTGCAAAAGGAAAAAACACTAAACTGCCACTCCTTATTTCTCTATCAGCAGACTGTCATTAATGACCATCTGTATCTGACAGGAGATACCAGCTTACTATACTAGTCAGTTACATAGAACAAATGATTAAACATATCCTGTCATTGGAACTCCAGGAGGAATGAGTTTTTGTGACCAAGTTCTGAAAGAACAGAAATAGCCCAAATAGGAAAAGGCTTTCCTAGATCTTATATCAGGTCCTGAGCAAGGATCTGCAGCTTAAACTGAAGGAAAACAGGGAAATGGAAGTGGAAACAGGGTTGTGTAGCCTGGGAAGAATACAGGGGCGCTGTCTGGATGTGCAGAGACAGGATCAGGAAATCCAGGGCACAGATGGAGCTGAACTTGGTGAGGGATGTGAAAAATAACAAGAAGGGGTTCTACAGGTACATAGGGAGGAGGCAGACCAAGGAGAGCGTTCCCCCTCTGACAAGTGAGAAAGGAGAATTGGCTTCCTCAGACGTGGAAAAAGCTGAGGTACTCAAGAAGTGCTTTGCCTCAGTCTTCACTGGTGGTCAGGCTTCCCATGTCTGTCAGGACCCTGAAGCTCTAGGTGAGGGTGAGAGGAGTGGAATCCCTCCCACTGGAACAGCAGAACAAGTCCGAGACTGCCTCATGACACTGAATGTATGTAAGTCTATGGGGCCAGACGGTATGCATCCCAGGGTTCTGAAAGAGCTGGCTGATGTGGTTGCCAAGATCTTTAAGGTCCTTTTCAATCCAGGCCATTCTATGATTCTATGATATTTGAAAAATTATGGCTGTCAGGTGAAGTCCCCAGTGACTGGAAAAAAGGAAACATTACTGCCATTTTTAAGAAAGGGAGAAAAGAAGACCCGGGGAACTACAGGCCGGTGAGCCTCACCTCTGTGCCTGGGAAGATCATGGAACAGATCCTCCTCGAAGCCATGTTAAGGCATGTACGAGACAAAGAGGCGATTCGAGACAGCCAGCATGGCTTCACCAAGGGCAGATCTTGCCTGACCAATCTGGTGGCCTTCTATGATGGAGTGATGGCTTTGGTGGACAGGGGAAGGGCGATGGATGTCATCTACCTGGACTTGTGCAAAGCCTTTGACATGGTCCCTCACCACATCCTTCTCTCTAAACTGGAGAGGTGTGGATTTGAACGATGGACTGTTCAATGGATAAAGAATTGTCTGACTGGTCACAGCCAACGGGTTGTGGTCAGTGGCTCTATATCTGGGTGGAGGCCGGTCACCAGTGGTGTCCCTCAAGGGTCTGTCTTGGGACCACTGCTCTTCAACACCTTTCCCAATGACATAGACAATGGAATCAAGCGCCCCCTCAGCAAATCTGCAGGCCACACCAAGCTGAGTGGTGCAGTCGATACAATAGAGAGAAGGCATGCCATCCAGAGGAACTTGGACAGGCTGGAGAAGTGGGCCCATGAGAACCTCATGAGGTTCAGCAAGGCCAAGTGCAAGTTGTTGCACCTGGGCTGGGGCAATCCCAGTACTTGTACAGACTGGGAGAACAACTCCTTGAGAGCAGTCCTGCACAGAAGGACTTGGGGGTCCTGGTGGACGAGAAGCTGGATATGAGCTGGCAGTGCCTGCTTGCAGCCCGGAAGGCCAACTGTGTTTTGGGCTGCATTAAAAAAGGGGTGGCCAGCAGGGAGAGGGAGGTGATTGTGCCCCTCTACTCGGCTCTGGTGAGACCCCATCCGGAGTACTGTGACCAGAGACAGCCCTGAGAGCCACATGAAAATGAACAGAAGAGACAGGCC
Source organism: Pterocles gutturalis (assembly GCF_000699245.1). Lineage (NCBI taxonomy): Eukaryota > Metazoa > Chordata > Aves > Pterocliformes > Pteroclidae > Pterocles > Pterocles gutturalis. The sequence continues at coordinate 6,269 of NW_010121158.1, forward strand.
CTGGAAAACCAAAACTGAACTATGAAAGCCTGCTTAACACATTTTCTTAAATTGAAAGTTATTAGGCACAGGATTACAAGTAAAAACATTTGTTGGCAAGACAGGCCTTAATGAAAAACTGCTATTCAATTAATGTATTTCGTTATACCAAAAATCTTCACCCAAAATAAAAGATCATTTGAAAGTATGATAAAACCAAAGTAGATAATTTGCTTCTATGTAACCATTGATTTGAGAAAAATATCAATAAATACTGTAAAATAAGTATTTGATTTTGAGATAATAACAATGACTATTAATTTAAAGAAATAAGACTAATGTTCCAGTTCTTTCTTTGGGGAAATATTTTGATAAACTAACTAACGGCACAAATATAAAACACCATCCAATTTTCACAGCCAGGCAAATAATTATCAATGATTTGGAACAGTGATTCATATTCATATGATTTCTTAAATTAGTAGAGATATTGAACATTGTCATATTTATTTCATTAGATTATTTTATATTGTTTACAAAGATTGACTTTTTAGTAAGGAAATTAGAACTATATAACAAAAAGGTCTGCTCTTAATAAAAATGAATCATCTAATTAATTTTGAAATGCAACTATTTTAGGCTTCAATGTTCTCAGATTTATGCTCAGGAAATGTAACTAAGTATTGAAAAAGATGGGTATACAGCTCCCAAAGTGAAACTCCGAAACATGAGTCAGCCTATTCAGTTCCATAAATTATGAAAGTCAGAAACTCAAGAATAAAATTCAGAAAAAAAAAATCAGTAATTAAATCACAATAGATCTCTCTTGAAGTGCTGTCCACAGTTCAACAGTCCCACCCATGGCTAGGCATCCAACTTTTCCTTCTGAGCACGCCTAAAATAATGGTGTGGCTATACTAGCTTTTGTATCACAAGCTACAGTAGAGCTTTCCGAAGCAGAAGTCATGATGTACAAAAGGAAATTGGATGTGACACCCAAAATGGTCATCATAAATACAAATGTCTAGGTGCTCTTTGCTAATGGTTACAGCCCCTAACCGGGGAGGAGTCTCGGGCTCTGGCCCCTGCTCAGGTAGTGTGCACTTGTTCTGCCTAAAAAGGAATTAATGGCTAAAACACGCCTAGACTGTAAACCCCGAATGGCCTTAAGTGGATGAATTGGAGTTTTTCACTGAAATAGCCTCTGTCATGGCTCCAAGCAGTACAAGAACTGAGCATCTCCCTGTGGGGGTATTTTCAGATGCTAAAGATGCAGGCTGGCGGTGTGGCAATTCAGGGATTCTTAACAGATAATGTAGTCAGTGAAATCTCTGCACGACTATGGGCATAAGCATTGCACAAAACATATTTTTGAGCTGTTTTACTCCAGTAACCCCTACCAGTAAGCCAAATCAATTCAGTTACTCAAGGTGTGGTGCAAACTTTGAAAAAAGTCCCTGACCTGAAGATCTACAGTCTATATGAAGACCACCCACAAGGAGCCAGTGTTGCAAATAAACAGAAGAGTTTGGCAAAGCAAAGGGCACCAGTCAGAACCATTGATTACATAAACTAGCTGCATACATAACACATGTGCTCTTATTGTCTATATCTAAGGCTTATGATGATAACAGTCTGCATCGAGCACAAACAAAACCAAGCCATCTAGAGTCCTCACATGAAAAATAATCCATAGCTTTGATCATTTCCCCAAACACAAAACATACTTCAGTCTCCAACTGTACTTCTCCATCCTGAGGATCAGCTCTCACCAGGAAAAGGTGAGACCCAAGGACAGCTGGGTATTTCAGTACATGTACAAAGATCATAAACTCAGAGTCTGATGATACCCAAGGAGGAAAGAAAAATTTAGTCAAATGCATAGGGACTGTAATGACAGTGTTAGCAGAACACTTTAAAATAAAACTTTTGGGTTTAGCTCAACAATGTTTGGTAGGATGGATTATTATGCAAAGGCAAGATATTCCATTTTTCCCCTGTAGCTTCATAAATGATGCATTGGAGAAACTGAGTTTTTACATAACTACAATCATGCATATATTGTGCCTTTAGCAATTTCAATAATATAGACAGAAAATGGAGTTATCTTTGCCACAAACTTTATATGGACAACTTCATAAGTAGCACTGCAGTTAGATAATAAAACGAAATAAAGATATAACTTTAAGCCATATTCAGACCTTACTTCCATTTTGTAGAGATCAAGGGTGTAACAGGCTCTTTATTTGCAGCCCATACAGTAACTTTGCTAACAGAACTATGCATTTTTCCCCTAGCACACTTCCATGATCCATAAGCTTCCATATAAAAAAAATGGGTTTAGCTCTTCAAAGTTATTTCTTATGGCTAGTTCCCAAAGTTGAACAACATAATAATAATATCAAAAGGTACTTGTTATTTACTGGGGCTCTCCACCACTAAAATCCCACAAGCCTTGGCAAAAGAGTATTTGTTAATGTAAGAGTGGCAATATAAAGTAATTTGACTGTACTAAAACACATGTCAAAAAGAAATGAGTACTGCAGTTATCAGCCATTTGCCTGGTTATCATGTGCATTTAATATGATAAAGCCAGGAGTATCTTAGTGAACCTTGAACTCTGCAGAGATGTAGATGAATTAGAGCTTTGGAGAACATGCTTTTTTCTTATCACCATACAAATAGATAATAGCTTGTTTTTGGCAGGGGTTCTTTATAGCTAAAGTACTTCCCCCTCAGGGAATCATACTGTCATTTGTTTTTACTTTCAAAATGAAAACAAATGACATTGTAACTCCTAAGGGTGAAAATTACTTCAGTTACTTTTTCCCTGCACTCCCATCTATTCATTTTTAGTTAGATGGAATATAGATATAGTTTTTTTTCCCCCCTTTGGCTTCCATTGCCACAAAATGTATTCACTAGCTGTACAGTAATTAACAGCTCTTGACTGGAAAACTGCCAGCGTGTACAACGTGACACTCTTCCTTTGAACACTAACAAAGTGCATAAGTAATTTATGTTGGATTAAATATCCCTAACAGGGACCCTTAAGTAACCCAATCACTTTAAACAGGCTCCACATGTATGCTCCTGTGCAGTGAAAATGTCAGACAGTGATAACCCACTAATAGCACAGTTCTAACTATATTCCAGCCATTAGCATTTTATGACATCAATCCTCATTAAACCTGGTGAGGAAAAAAGATACTAATGTTTCTCAGTTTTTGCAGCAAGGTGGAAGAGGAACGGAGAAAATGTAGACAGGTGCTGTCTCCCAAAAAGGATTAACATTTTTTAAAATGTGGTTGCAATTTTCTGTTAGTACCTTTGTTTGTATTGAAAGAAAGACAACAAAGAGGTAAGGGCTACAAGGACCTCAATGGAATCCAGCCAAGAGTGAAAGAAAAGACTGATATTTCAGCCATTGTGCTCCCTGCTAAAGCACTGTGCCAACTCATCTTCCAACCCATTATATGAAATTTAATTTAACCTGCTATGCAATTAATTCAGATGTTCAGCCTATTTTTCTCATGGCAGAATCCCTCACACAATGCCTTATTTAAATATTAATCAGTCCTCTTTCAATTAGGACTAATTTGCTTCACAGGGTTTCTCTCATCTTCTGATTGCAGGAAAATGGAGGTAACTTGCAACGTTTGAGGATAATTAACATGGTATTTTTATAATACTGATACATCAAATGGGACCCTAATGAACCCCGCTGATTCCATTTAGTAAAGCATGCCTCAGAGTTATAATCAAGAGGAAAGCCATTGCCATCTGTTTAAAACACTAAGGAGCACAATTTAAACACAGAATAGTTATTTCTTTAAACTATCTATTGTAGGAGTCTGCAAAAGTCATTTTTTTTTCAGGGAAACTAATTGTACAGTATTTAAATTTGAACCTTTTATTACATATATGCAAACAGTGGCTTCCCAAAATGTAGAGGGCCCTCAATTAAATGTTGACAACCTCAGATATAAGTAATGTTTGTTACTGTTAATCTTCCAAACATGCTGTGCAGTTGATACAGAGGCAAGAGATTTTACCCTGTTCTCATGAACACAGTGTTTTGTGCACAGTGCTTGAAGAACACATTCTCCGAAACACAACCCCCCCCCAAAAAAAAAAAAAAAAAAAAAAAAAGAAGAACTGTACTCTTTGTAAAATGAAAAATAAAGGCATATGTTGTTCATTTGTTGGTTACTAAGAAAGGCAAACAAGTTAACATTTACACATGACCAGTTGCTCACAAAATGTTCCATCTGCTACAAAGGAGGTCGAAGTTCATCTTTCTTATGTTTAGAATTGCTCGACTGTTCCTAGGTAACCTGTAGTCAAAACCCATGTGACTGAGATATCAGATCCTGACTTCATCATGAAAGGAAAGTCCTTAGTGTGAAAAAACAGCAGTGAAACACAGATCAGACCACTTGCTTCATTTTCACTCCCCTGTCAATTTTCAAAGTTCATTCTTAAGTATTGAGTGAGCCATAAAAACTTTGGGGTTTTTAAAGTGAAAAAATATCAGGACACACGACCTGTTCAAGATTCAGTATTTTGCTTTTTCTTGTATAAATATACTCTCCTGAATATATGACTACAAAAAAAGGAAATGTCATTGCTCTGTTAAATGTCAACAATTTACTATTAAAGAACATGGTACGAAACCCAAAAATTAAGTCACAGCAATTCTGAACTCCTGAAACACAACCTCTTGCAGCTCAGCTCTATGTGGCTCCTCATGCACATAACAGCGTGTTTGCACCTTCCTCAGCACATCTGTTAGAAGCTGTAGGGCCCTTGTCAAAACAAATCTCTTCTCAAACGCAGTGTGTACTCTCACAAAACTTTCTAATAACAATGATTTTGAGACTTCATTAAGTTCGAAACAGGCTAACTCTTCCTGGAAAAGACTGTCAATCAGGCAACGAGACAACCTGATCTTAAAAGCCATTCTTCTGACTTCAGAAAGGGATTAAAACAATTTTTTTTGGGCCATTTTATGGGCCTACCAACATAAATTATAGCAGCATTGATCAAAATGCCCAAAAAAGAAACATTCTGTTGTTGCTGTGGGTTTTCTACCCACCCACGTCTAGAGGCGACATCTGGGAGGAGATGAGTACAAGTCAAAAGGAGCGAAGGAAGAATGATCAGCTTTCTAGTAATCCTGGTCTCACAGAGCCATCTCTGGAGGCCCACTTGAGCACAAACTTGCATGTAAATGGAACCATCGCCATCCCTGGGGACTGGGCTTGACCCAGACAACTCTCTGATGCAGATACACAGAAACAAATATATTTTAAGCAACTTTCATAAGCCTATACTCAGACTTTCACTACATGGAAACTACACTACAGCACAGATGTTTCTCTGCGACATTTGTTTCTTTTTCTTTTTTAAAAAAAGTCCATGAATGTCTTAAAGTCTGCTTAAGATCTCCCGTGGATAGAAGTGATACAAATTCTGCATGAACTCATGGACAAATAAAGGGAGAAATCTGGAAGTATGTGGAGTATAATCTGGACCTGAACGTGAAGGTTCAATGAACCTAAGTAAGCACAATGTCTGAGCATAGGAAGGATCTTTGTTTATTTGTGAAACCATGAGACATTTATTTCCATTCTCCATTGAGCACCTTAGGGTTAATTTTAGCACGTTTTGAGCACTCCCTACCACCATTTGCTCCAATTAGGCCTGTGGATCTCAATAGTTCAAAGGTTTTATGTTTACAGACAAGGTAACAAAGCCCTCCAGCTTGCGAACCATATCCCAGTTGTCAAGAATTATTCAAGTTCTTTAAAATCATTTTTTCACCCACCACTGCCTTTATCTGGCTGAACTTTGGCACACTTCTTTTCAAACCAGTTTCTACTTCTTTAAGGTAACTTAAACCCAGCAAATTCTGCTGTTGTCCTTTTAATAATATAAATTAATACCCTCGTAAGAAGGATATCTGATCCAAAAAGCAGGTCACATTATCTGTACATTACTGGATATACTGGACCATTGCATTTTGTTTCCTTCACTGTTAAAAGGTTAAGAATCAGAAAACACTTGTGCAGTAGAATTACAACTCTTAGTTGTGAAAAACTCATTATTTTAGATCTGTGTGAAAGGATGTAGTAGTCATTTTATCGCCTACACAACCATATGCAGTGGACAGTCAATAAATAATGTATTGCTCTCAGTTATTTCTGAGCTGAAAGATCTGTACGTAGGATGACCATCAACTCTTTAACATGAATACGAAGAAGCCCCCCCCACTTTGTGTAGCTAGCGCCTTTCCCGCTGCCTAACCAGAACTAGTACAACATTAAAAGAGTTCTAAAAGGTTATTTTACCAGAAGAAATGATCACGGATGCAGCTTACAGTACTGGGGACTTAGGCAGTGATGCTTTGAACGTACATGATGGAACTGAGTCTCCCGCACAGGGCCAGGATGACCATTCCTGCAAGCTTCCAGAGCTTCCATCTCTGAAACTGAGCAAAACACCGAGAACCAGAGCTAAAGCCTTCCACTACAAGCTTTACTAGGGTCTATGGTGAAGGACAAAACATCACTGTTAGTACATGGTTCTTCCTTAACAAAGAGCTGTTATTCACATAGGGGTTTCTCTGGACTACACTGACATCTAGTTTCCTTAATTCTCTCATTTATTAATTAGAAGTTATTGCACTGCATCTATGAATGTAAGATGCATTGTCAGTGACTCTTCTGTGGCTACTCTTGCAAAGAGTGAAAGATCTCTACATTACATCAAAGATGCAACAGACTCATAAGAGAGTTTCTTGCGCTGCTGATAGTTGACATCCAAGTGTGTCCCGTGTCACCCAGTTGGCTGTTTTCTGCCTTCATGCTTCATCTGGCACAACTCATCCCTATCTCTGGAGATATTCAGAAAAAGGAGGTGGCAGGCAGCCACTGCTGTGAAGAATGAAGGCTGTAGTGTTTAATCAGTCCATGGGGTGAGCCTGTGCTTGGGTGAGATTTATTGCTAGCGCTGGACTCTTAGGAATCTTGCTGGGTCCATGAAACTTCATCCTTGTAGATATATTTTTCTGAGCAAATAATGAGAAAATTCTCACTTTGTAAAGAATTCATAAAAGCAGATCAATGAGTTGCACCCTTGAATGATACAGCTAAGGTGAATGCATTTAGCTGAAAGACTGAATAACTGACTAAGAGAACTCAAAAAGAACCCTTGGTATCCTTGGTGTATATATGCCCATTTATCAGATTTATTATCCAGATAATTTAAAAATCTTTTATTGTGGTGGCTATTGCATCTCCAGTTCCAGACTTAACAGCTGTTCCATGGGCTTAATCGGGATCTTTTTCAGTAATAGGATGGACTTTATACCACCCAGTTCCAATAGCTGACCTGACTCCACTCTCACTTGTTAGCTGAGACCTCTCAAGGAGCAATAGAACTGGATGTGCAGAAAGAGGTTTACATTTATTTTAGACTCCTAATAAAATTACTATAACCAGAGAGCCTATTAAAAGTGGAGCGTGTTTGACTTAATTTTAAACAGATCTCTATTTTCAAGTATGCACTGCTGTTTACATGTGTACTAATACATTTTAAACAGAATAGTAAAAATCCCATAAACAACAGCAAAAAACCCACGGCAACACTACAACAAAATTTAAAACAAGAATAAATATATCTTGTTTTAATTAACTTTCAGAGCAGTTTTAAATTTTAAAAGCACTCTTTTTTACCAAAATATCCATTTACCAACATGCACATACTGGATACTGTGTGATTATTCCAAAAGCAATGGCACTGGGGGTTAGATTCCAGCCCCTATTTCTATACTCCTGTCTCCTGTCCGGAACTCATTTGGGGATCTGTGACACCTGTGTGAACAGTCATAAAGTTTACACAACACTACTTTGTTTTGGGACTATATTATACTTCTTCCTCCTCTGTTTCCTGAGTCCACATACATTTTGTAAATAAACACTCCCTCTTCCAAGAGGGGGGAGTTTTCAATTTTTTTCTATGTCTCAGTCGCTCACAGAACAGCATTAGCAAACAATTCTTTATACCATAAGGAAATACATAAGTAGCATCTTGGGAAAATAAAACAGATTTAATTATTTCAGTGCAAATTTCAAAGGGATCATAAAAAAGTGAGTTAAATGTATTAAAAAAAAAAAAAACCAACAAACACAGCAGTCTTAAGCTACAGAAACCAAAATCTATTATTTTTACATCATGTTTATCAAAAAAAGATGGACTGCAGCCATCAACGCTGCCAGAACTGCCAATAATTAACAGAATTGAGAATATAAGCAGCTTATGCCAATCACAGGCTTTTGGCAAAGGTGGCAGACACACTTTTGGCAGTTGCATGTGTTACCTGGCTACTATCTCCTTGTTCAGGGCTCCACTTTGGCCAGAAAAGGCAACTTTGAACCCTGCTAGTGTCACGGACCAAAGGCAAGTCAGAGCAGGCAGATGAGCCACAGGACAGGATAGAGTCCTGTCGAAAGTTTCAGAGGACCCCTTCGTACCACCTTCCCTGGGTTACACGGACAGTGCTGTCACCACCTTGGAGGGGACCTGGACCACAAATGAGAATGTTCCCTTTTTGGAAAGAAACAGACAATTTCCTTAACTAAATATTGATCAGCTGTTTCTTCCCTGTAAATGGAGACTAACTAGTAGTTCAATCAATCTACCCTGTAGCCAACTCTCCATGTCGACATTGCCTCAGATTTGAAACCCCTGACGGAAACGTGTGCCATCTCTGAAATACAAGGAAAATACTCAAAGAACAACATGAAGTCGAAGCAGTGACCAAATTCAATTGTTTTGAGCCTGCAGTTTCACTTCGGAGTGACAGAAGAGAGAAGTTCAATCAGAAAAAAAACTTAAAAATACCATATCTCCAGGAGCAGAAAGATACAAGCAGCCAGAACGTGATGTACGCTCCATCCCTCTGAGGGATGGGAAGGGTGTCTACCAGGCCTGGCTTCCACCGGGAGAGTGACGCAGCCATGGGGGTTCAAGAAGCTGCCCTGTTACAGTCCTGGGATGTGCTCCCCAGGCCTGGATCCGCCAGCCTGATGCACAGAGGTGACGTGGCCTAGTGAAGAAGCCAGATCATTGCCAGACCCCCAGGAGTGAGGCCTGAATAGCCCCTGGTTGGAGCGACCTACAGCACGTTTGCACCCATCTCCATGTCCCACTCCTCGTCAAAGAGCGCTCTCCCTTCCAGAAGGAGAAATCAAAGGTAGCATGCTATGTTATTTTTCACCGTACTCTCATTTCTATCTACAGTGGGCGAATTTTTTACTTCCTATTTACACAGACAGTGTAGCTGGACAACAGAAACAACTTAGGAAGCACGACTGCAGATTCAGATTGATAACCTGAAGAAGAAAAACACTCACTTTGCATCTGCAGCTACACTGATACAGAAATTATTTTTAAATGTAAAACTGAGAATTTTGAAGAACTAGTAACTTCAAGTCTGAGCACCCCAACATAAACAGATGAAAGTGTCACTGCAAAAATAAATCACAGCTTGACAGCGCAGAGAAAATCCATGGAAGTGCTTGCAGCAGTGCTTCGAATGAAGAACACAAATATCTGACAGATGACACTTTCTTCTTGCGCAGTTCAGGAACTGCCAACAGGTTAAGGTCTAAAGCAAATTCAAAGTCGTGTTTTCTCTGGTATGTTATGGTAACTAGCAATCATACTTTAGAAATTTGTCTGAGCTATTTCTCGGAAATCTAGCCTGATAGAATTCCAGTCATCTTTTGCTAATCAGTTTAAAACTAATTAATGGACAAGATTACACTTAAGATGTACTTTCATCCATAAAGTTTCAGAAATTATAATGTAAAATGTAAGCCTAGAATGATTTTGTAAAAAAAAAAAAGTGTTCTTAATAAATTCACTACAGGGAGAACAAAACGAAAAGTAATGAACATTTTTCCAGTATCTCTGGGAACCTGATCTTTGAATTAGAACATAACATGGTTCAAGATCAGGTTTATTATTCTTGGGGAAAAAAAACAAATATAATTTTGTTGGTGGTGTTTTTCTGTAGCTGGTTACTTCATCACATCTTTCATCTTAAAAAAAAAAAGCTTCAATTCATAGTAAATTATTGTTTGATGACTTAAAAAAGAGCCTTATTCAATGGGGAACATAGTCTACGTGTTGCAAACGTTATGTTTCAAAACTTCCACTACTATTTAAAGCAATTAGTTTAGGATTAGAAACTGGGATGGGCAAAGCCTACTGCAAGTGCTCGGACTTTACGGGATATCAACTCCAACAACCAATTTCTTAGATCTAAGGTCACCTTTGAAAGTATTTTTGCACCTGCAGAATTTCTTCACTTTTAGAAGAAGAAGAAGCCATTGAGTAAAGGCAGGAACAATGTATCTCATAATTGATGAAGCTGAATGAAGACACGCCAGTGAATGAGAACACATTATAAACCCTCTGCGCCAAACATAGCACGGATATGGAACAGCTGGCTATGTCTGCCATTGCCGCTCCTACTCTGCTGCATCCACTGACATCTGAGTAAGTACTGGTTATTACATGTTCAAGTTTGAAGAATCCATCCATCACTCCTATGAGCTTTCTGAGTATTACTCTGAGCATATGGCTCCTCTGTGCACAGATGGATCCAGTTCTGCAGCCTATATGCAGGTTAATGATCACAAGTGATATCCCTGGACGTCACTTTGATCTCATGCAACCTTAATTTCACTGACTGGAACAGAATTCCCTTGATTTACAGAACTGGGAAGGAGATCAGGACTTTTGTTTTCAGTGACCTCAGTCACAAAGGGACTACTTGTCAAGAAAATGTTTATGTCATCATAAACTTTGAAGTTTGATGATGAACACATTATGTGCAGTATTTACCAAGAAAAAACAGAGAACTGTTAACCAGTGAAAACAACAAAATGCATTTTATTCTGCTCAAAAAAAAACTGACTTCTGTTCTCTACAGAAGTTTTGTTGGTTGGGTGCTTGTTTTGTTTTGTTTTTTAATCCCTCTCCCTTAAATCATGAACTGGTTAAAAAGAAGGTAACTCTGGGGGACACAAGGCAATCTAAACAATGGTTAAAGTTTTAACTTCAGAAATGCAAAGCTTCTTAAAGCATGCCCAGGAAAACAAGCTGTATGCACTGATAAAATGCTATGTACTGATAATTCCTCAGTATCTACACTTTACTACAAAGTATAGGTATTGTTATGTTAAACAGAAAAATATTTTTTACTAATTCACTGAAATCCTATTTCCCAGCAACTCTTTCAAGATGAATAATGTTACTGAAGTGTAGCATTATTTTCACAATGCGTGATTACAGAACTCGTTAATACGAAACACCAAATGAACAAAGGACCTGGTAACAAACTGCAGGCATACCCATCTCTAGGTCACCAGTCCTGAAAGGTCAGCAGATGAAAAGGAAGTTTTCCTGAGAACGACAGGGGAGGCTTTTCCCCCGTTAGCGTTGGCTAGCGAGAACTCTCATCCCAAAGCCAGCGTTGCACAGCTGTGCAGCTCACACCATTAAAATGGTACCAGGATCCCCAGGGAGGATCGCTGTAGCATCCTGAGCTAGACCTCAGCTGGGGCTCTGCTCCCATCCTCTAGTGCTGAAACAGTTGTGTGAAATACAGACTGTCGACTGTCCAGAAAACCTCTTTGCAGAGACAGACAACAAAGCTGCAGAAACACACTTCCTGACCAGCAACTGTCATCTGCCCTAAATACGTGTTGAGGAGCAGTTGGCCAAGGAGCTGAGTTAGGATCTAGACCTTTGCAGAGCTCCTCCAGAGCCACCACGCCACTGGAAGAAATGTGTTGATGTTTTTGTCTGCCCGTGGTCATGCATTTAGCAGATAAGCAGGAAGATTACATTTCCATTTCTGTCAATCTGGTATTTTTTAACATCTCCTAGATTTACTTCATCAGAAATGCCGAACTGATGCAAGGTTTGAACACAAGGGTGAAATAATGAAGATTATACACATGTGGAAAGACCACAGTAAACACATGTTGCTGTTTAGCATTTCCTGTGAGCCACAGCCTCCCTGTGAGGATTTCAGTACTTGATACAGTTGGATACAGGATGTAGAAAATCACAATGCCTCATATTTCAGTTAAAGAAAATTAAATGTTTACTGTTAAATGAGGAAAACTGGTATTTCTTCTGCAGTGCTAGCTTTCGAACAGTAATCACTCTTATCTGTTGCCTTCATGAATACTGAAATAGTTAATTGATTAGTCAAATGTTAACAGTTGTTACTCGGGCTGTGCCGTGAGATTATGTCCTCACGCTGAGAATCAATGGTCATTAAGTAGGGGATCAATGCAGGCACCTTTTCAGTGTGTACAAAGCTCCAAAACACCAGTCTAGTTGCTAAAACTAAACACAAGGAGTGAAAACTCTTCAATGAATGTGAATTTTCTTCACTGAAAACTCTTTTCTCTTCGGTATAATGTTCAAAAATGTATTCTTCTCCCTTTTTGACATGGAGTAGAGAACTCCATGACATTGACAATGTGTTTAGGTTGAAGAACAAAAACCTCTGGTAGACATTGTACCCTACCGTAGACAAAATCTGAATAAAATGACCAAAGCTGACTGGTATCCAGGCAATCCTGGTGCTGACTGCAAAAAATGAGGGCGATGGAACATACTCAGTTATCAGTGTCTTTAATCTAGACGTTATTGCAGAGAGCACGTTGAAGCGTTTCTGATGTACTTCACATGACGGTTCTGCAAAACTTATAAAAAGTGTTTCTAACACGATTCCCATTCAAACTCTTGTGTCATAGATGGAACCGATCTGGCTGGTCATGAACAAGTCACTGATGTGCGGTACTGCCTCAATCTTACACGTACATCCTTGGACACATACACACACATTGCCATGTATGGAAACACACAGAGCACTGAATTGACTATAAAATGAGACACAGCTCATTAAATCAGGAAACTTGCGTTACCATTTTTAAAACTTACTCTTATTTCTCAATATTTTACAATTGGTTTGCTTTGCAATAAGTCTTCCACTATTAAATTCTGTCAAAATATTTACAAAAACCAAGGAGGTATTCAGAATTTCCCATACTTATAGTGCTATTTCATGTAACTTTCACAGATTGCAGTGGATACAGTCATAATAAAAAATATTATACAGGTATGAGGGAGCCCTAAGTGAATGTGAAGGTTATATATATATTTTTGTATGATGTGAACATTCCATAACCTGTTCCAAGAAGGATGTCAACCTTTCAAAATAAAATCTGCATCAGCTGTTTAAATCTAACATGAAATGTTATACAGCACATAACAACTGAAATTCCATCTTGGTTTGGTTTTTATTTCATTATCACAGAAAATAAATTTTCTTTTTTACACGTTTACATGAAAAACTTGAAATAGAAAAGGACAGCTTCAGCAAAAGTTTCAGAGAAACTCTAGAAATTAGAATGTTTCCTACCTACCTCTTCTGTGTTACGTGAATTCTGTGTTTCATATCCCATGAATATATATGAAACACAGCACTGCGATAACCAACATTTTTCTTTTTCAAGTAACCGAACTGAATATTTTACTAGTGCTTCCTCCACTGAGCGTGATGTAAGATACTTACAGAATCATAGAATCATTAAGGTTGGAAAAGACCTCAAGGATCATCAAGTCCAACCCAACAAACAAACAACTTCCGCACAGGATGTATGTGTAAGAAACATTTAAATTGATTTGTATGCACAAATGTTGTATTTCCAGAAAAAGTGCATCTCACAAAGTGCAATCAGGATTTTAACGATGCAAGTTTTGCTCTTGCTGCACACATGTAACTGCTATTGATGTGAAAAAAAAACAAAACCAAACCACAGAGAAGCCTTGAAGAGAAATGCTTTGTAGACTGAAGAGGATTTATCCACAGTGTTTAAATTAAAGCACATAATACTCTGATACTGAGTAAAATTAATTCCACTGAAATGTAGAGTCAATGATATTCAATCACCCACTCTGCATGTAAACTGGGGTAATCACCTGTTCCTCCTCATTTCTTAATATGTTTGATTAATAAAGATAACAAGACAGCTTTTGTCTGAAGGTTTCCTTCATTAGGCTAACGAACAGGACAGAAACTGAGGAAGCACGCAGTACAGGTTTGCACACACTCCGAAACAACAGTTCTCTCAGCCGTGCTGCACTGCCTGCAGGACCTCAGCAGTTTGTCTGGAAATATATCGGCCTGTCCTGACTAGAAAAAATATAAACCATAATTTTGGCTGTTGTTTTCGTTCCTTTTACACTGACCAATAACTCACTTCTCTTATAGCTGGCAATGCAGCCTTTGTAAGATGGTTTGCTTTATCCTGGCATTTTTGGAACATTTTTCCTGAAGCGTCACGTATCTCAACAGCTTGACCCAATGAATTACTGCCTTCGAACACGCGCTTCCTCAGTACGGTACCAAGCACATGGATCAATCTCGAGGTAGTAGTAGGAGAAGGAACATGATTGTTTGTATTTGTGGATTAACCTTTGGCGTTTTCAGATCTGGAACTCACCAACCACCAACTGAAGGAAAGCCCAGAACAATGGCTTACATGAAGGATAAAATCTGCAACAACACAACGTCACCTTATCGAGTTTACTCTGAGACCTCTCTACCTCCAGCCGTAAGAGCACGAGGGAGTTCCTGAGCATACAGTCTTTACTCACATGCATTAGAAGCACTTCTGCAGGTCCAAACTTCTCCATGCTCCCAGAGATGGAGTAACAGAGATCTCAGGCTCAGTGATAAGAAATGCTGTAAGCCAACAATCACTGCTCTGGAGCATTTTCTGAGAGTTAACTCTCCTTACACAGAGGATGCTGAAAGAACAGGTCCAACATTTTTCATCTTATGTCTCTTACTTTGGACATTATTTTTTTTCTCCTCCTTTGAAACAGGAGTATACAAAATAAAAATTCTATTTCTGTAGTCTTTAGGTTATTAGAATATTGCGTAATAGCCTATTCATCATGATTACTGATCAAAGTACTGAAAAGAGTGTCAAAAAAAGTAGATAAAAATACAAAGGCTTCCACAGATATGCCAGTGTTATTTTAAACTGAGTATTCAAAAATCTTATTTTAATAATTTATCAAATAGCTGTATTATAATAGCAGTAAATGATTTAAGATGTAATTAACTCACTTATAAACATTCCTTATGAATACATAAAAGATTGAAATTCATTAGCATATAAAAACCATTACAACTCTTGGTTTATAAATACACTCAAACAAGACTTTTAACTGCTGACACCAAAATGCACAATATCATCCAGAATTCCTGAAAGCTAATACAATGATATCAGGATATTCCTTCAATTTCACATAGTCTTGCTTCCCGACTAGCAATCTTATCATTATAGCTCAAATAATTCCTGCTTTGATATACTATGAGCTATTCTCAGTCTCAAGTTATCTCAAAAAGCCCAACTACCACTATACCAGATAATATTTCTGTTGACTTCAAAGTTTCTCTGGTTTACATAGTGAAACTCAGGCAAGTATATGATCAACATATTTCTTACAAAGTTTTATCACCCAAAACTGAAGTTAATTAACTTCTTTCTATTAAGTGGAGGATACTTCAAGACTTATTATTTCAGGAGAGGGAGAGGAAAAAGAGAGTCATTTATAGGAAAATAAAAAGTTTTTTGAAAAGTAGTAAGAGAAGCATGTTAAACATGGAAGCATCATGACCACAAAACAAAGCAAAAAAAGTTTTAAAAATATGATAGCACAAGAAAAAGAGCAATGTTGGACTGTGCACAGCAAATGAAAGGCATAATGCTTGCTCAAACTGTATTTTATTTTAAAAATATATGGAGTTCAGGCTCTCAGTCTGTTAGTACTGAATACTAGAAATGGCTTTAAATTTTGAAAAAAACCCAGCATCCATGACATTGCTCTAAGACAAGAATGACGTGCAACAGGTACAAGCATGAGAGATGCTCTTTCAAAATCTGAGTCCAGGTTTCTGAACTCAGCTGGAGTCTTCACACTGACTTCAAAACATTGGTGATAGTTCACCTACCTAATTGTCTTCCCGAATTAGTCATTCCACATGTAAGAGATCTAGCACCTTAACATATTAGCATGCATTTCAGGAAAAAATACGGAGTGAGCAGACCTGCAGCAATCAACACCCCTGCTCCTTACAAAACGTGAGTACACACCAGAGACATTGTTAGTCTTTTTTCCAAGTTTACCAAGTTTTTTTTTTTATGAATTTGACTTTTGCTGAATGACTCCTGAATTCAAGTTAAGGCTAGAAATACATCCAGCCTCCCTCTGGATGTGGAGGGTAGTGTATACCTTGGGAGATGCCCAGGGAAGAAATCCTTACTCAAGAACCTCGGCTCTCCTCTGCTCCTCTGACAGCTTGAGAGTGCCACATACATCAGCGAGAGGCAGACTTGGACTTCTGATGCTGTCCCTTCCTGCAGCGGGGCAGCTCTGGTTCCTTACAACAGGATGGGGGGAAACCATGGCTCCTGTGAGCTTGCTTTCAATACTTCACTGGCTTTGATACACACCCCAGAGCAATGGATAAACACCTCTGTGTGCCCTGCTGCCTTTGCTCATGCAGTGAAAGAGGAAGGAATCCACTTACACGTAATCCCAATTTGCTCCCAAGCCAAAACATCATTTTCCACACTCTAAAGGATCCCCAAGTGAAGTATCATGTGAAAAAAAAAAAATAGTAGGCAAAAAGCAACAAAGGTAAAGAGAACGCCTCAAATGAAATTAAACTGAAGAACTACTCACTGCAAATTACCTATACATGTGAGGATGTGTTTAGGGTACATAGAATTAAATTGCTGCGAGAAATTTTTAGAAACTTAAGCAGAGGAAGAAAACTGAATTACATATAATCACACTCTCATGTCATCTTTAAGAGTACGCCAATTTAGAACGCTTAAGGAAATGCAGGAAAACTGAACGTGGTCCCCGACGGGCTGGATTTGGGCTCCATTTCAAGGAAGTTTTTCCCTCGTTGTCTGCTGCCCCTTTTAAACCTGATAATGCAGCTCAGCTCTGGTCAACTTCAGGCTGGCATTTGTCTTTGATGAGTAATTTCTGCTGTGCCTGTCTCTTCAGGCAGCTCATTTCTGATAAGGTCTACTCTCAAAAAAATGAACACGTAACATGAACCCAATCTAAATCCATTTACCTTTCACAACATTAACTTCCAAATCACACCAACTAATCAGGCCTTTGTCATTTGCATAACTCCTTGGGAAAATGCCAGAGCGACATGAAATAATGATTCAAATGGTGACTTTCTTCCTTTTTTTGTTCAACACTTTGTCCTTCACCAATGGTTGCCCTGATGGCAGGTAGTGGACTCTGAAAGTTCTGATCCCTGAACTGGTGATAACTTCCAGCAGCTGAAGGTGATTTGTTTGGTGCCTCAACCTTACAACCCCTCTTCCCGCAAGCAGGTTCCAAGCAGCATTCTCACCAGTGTTCCTACAAATGAAGGAAACTGCAGACACGAGGCAGACGGGGCTTGACATTATCTGGGCAAGCTACTGTTCAAGTCTTAAAGCAGATCCTTGGACTCATGTGTTTTGTCAAGCTTGAATAATGTGAATGCACATGAATTTTCATATGAATCTGAAATGCATCTGTATGAATATGAAAAAGAATTTCATCTTCACTTGAAGACATATTGATCACTTTAGAAATACAGAATTAAATTTTCTAAAAATGTTCACCAGAACATTGTGATTTAATTTCCTGCTCAACAAAGAGAACCACAGAAACATCACCTCATGTATTTATTACTCAAGCACTGATACGTTGATCCTGTCAAAGTGTGACTTCACAAAGCTCATAATCAAAGGGCTAAACCAGGCTCCCTCCTGCAAATAATTTTAGTAAAGCAAAAAGTCCATATTATTCCAGACTAATTTCATCTTTGGTCCTTCAAACTGTTGGTTTCAAATGCCCATTCCTGTATGTTTTCTGTGAGATTGTCATACAGTACCAACATCGTACAAGATGCAGCTACAGGCCAGTGGTTGGTCAATGATTCCTACAGGGAATTTCCAGCCCTGGTTTTCTTCCCACATAAGGAGCCTGAACTTAAAATGTTCTTTTAGACTGTACTGAACCTAGAACACAAGGACTTTTGTCTTCAATTCTGCTGATCGTATCAGCCCGGTCGACCTAATAAATCACTTGTTCACCATCAGCACTGGCTCTAATGTAGATAAAATCAGCAGCAGTCAAAGGAAAAGAGCCAAGACTTGCAGCCTAGGTAAAAGTAAGGCACTGTGTTTATACCTCTCTAAAATAAAATAATTTAATGCCCACTTCCTGCAAAGGACTGAAATAGGAGAACTTCTGAAGCACAGAAGATACAAGCCTAACTAGAAAGTTAAGGACTTTCTCTAGCTCCCAGGAAAGTAACAAGATCAAGAAGCTTTTTTTTTTTTTTTTTTTTTTTTTTACAGAATCCAATAAAATCCCAGCCTTTTCTGGAATTACTGAATAGGTTGACATAAGCAGTACTAGAAGATAGCGGATAACCTTGAGAAATAATTAGCCACATATAACTGATATGAAAATCTAAGTAATGACTGCTATACCTAGGACAACAATTTCAAATTAAAAATAAAACCCTCTCCCAAACAGTTCAGTGCTAATTTAACATTTTTTTTTTTCTAACAACCATACCAATGAGCAGGTGGGGGGGTTGTGTAATTGCTCTTAGGGAAGTGCTCTGTTTGCCAGAATGGCAAACACAGAAAAGAAAAAAACTTCCATGAATGCAGTCATAAAAAATGTCTAAAACTTAACCTTTAATCTCTTTAGCTAAATAAATAAACTGAATTTTAGATGGAGATTTTAACTCTAACCAGACATATTTACAGGGATTGACTTTTACCATATAGTGAATTTTTGCTTATCAGATCAGCTGTTTAAAAGAATATTATCCAGTACATTTAGCAGTGCAATACCCTCATCAACTTTCATTTGTTCACAGGCATATGAAGTTGATGAGCATAATTTTAAGAAAAATTATAAAGGCATGCCATTTTTTAATGGTTCATGATATTTTTCCAGTTTTGTAATGTAAAAGCCAATTATTTGAGATAGGACATTAGTTGCTGCTTGAAGGCATTCATCTTTCTTTTTTTCCCCAATCATTTTGAAAGTCTGAATTACCACCATCAGTTCATTGTATCATCTGAAGCACTATAAAACTCACTATGAACAATGAACTGATTATCCTACAACTTTTCTTCCTCCAGATTGAGAAATAAAACCTTAGAAAATAGCCTGATAGATCAGGCTGTTAGGCACAACCACGAGCACTCTAGGTACAAATTGCACAACCCACGAGTTTTCCTGAACAGCATCACGCTAGAGCCAAACTCTGCTGCCTTTGCCATCCCTGTCCTGAGCCCACGGCTCATGGCAGGAATCTACAGTGTTCACCACAGCTTCACAAAAGCTCTGCTGTGTTCTCAGGGCTGTGAAAGCAATGCTTTGCTCATATTTAAAGTGTAATGGGTGGTTATGCTCCTCTATGGATTTCTTCCCAAAACACAGACCCCTTTGCTTTCTCTGGTCCCTCTCCCTGTTCCCTGCATCGTGGCTCAGTTGCTGCAGCAAAGGCAGCAAGACCCGCTCTGACCCAGCCTAGGGCAGAACCCTCGTGGCAAGGGTCCCAAAATGTGGGGAACTCACGTGCTGAAGATAAGGCTTAAAATTCAGGAGTCTGTCCCCTGCTTCAGACACAGCCACACAGAGACACACGGGCATCGAGACACCTAGGACAGGCAACATGAGCCTGGCCATCAGGGCTCTGATGAAAGCCCGTGGGTGTACATTTGGGTATTTTTAGTGTCTGCTTTGCAACTATTTTTAATAGGAGGAAATGTGGGAGGGAAAAATGCACAATCATTCACTGTAATTAACTCTATAGCTCTTACTATAGTTTACAATGAGTTTTATGGGAGTAAAAATTTACAAGATACCCAGGATGCTGAAAGTGAAATTTAAGTTATACAGAGCTCTCTGCAAAGCTGTTACAGCTATCAGCATGAACTCCTCATCACTGGACAGCAGCTACCTCCTGCACCGCACTGGTTATTTCGATAAGGAAACAACTGCAGTACTGGAGATGCTTGCCAAGCAATGTCTCAATCATTTAAAATAGACTAAAAGTCACGAAAATCCTTGAAAATTACTGCTGTGTTATTGACTTTCGAAGTTACGGCCCTAGTGGTACAGATACTGAGCCTCCTACAGAAACTACAAGAATAGGATGGAGAAGACAGCTGAGACAGACCCTGACAGGTAAGCAATGGGAAAACCAGCTCCATGTAGAAGTGTAACTCTTCAGGACGTCTCTAGAAGGTCTCCAAAAACACCTCCAGGATTTCTTTCACAGAGGCAACTTTCTCAGAGCTGAGCTCTCCAGGAGCTGTGGAGCTTCTCAAACAAGTAAGAACAAGAGATGGGTTTTTATAAGTAAAGGAAAAAGTTTAGAATTCTTCACAGGGGGAGACAAGAGCAAGCAGAACTTTCTTGGCTTAGCCACTCCACCATTAACAAAGAAAATGTGAGAACCTCCAGCAAAACAAATGGATGACAAAGAAGAGGGCAAAACAAGGGTAAAAGAGAAAAATGTACAGAAGCTGAAAAGAAGAAAGAGAGAGAGAAAATAAAGAAAAACATTAAAGTATTTCTGATGCCTTCTGAGAAGGAGATCAGAAAATTATGCATCAAGGCTACTGTAACTCTATTATATCTTAGGGGACACTGATGGGAGTAATTCTTATACAGACACAGAAAATGCATTTTAGGGGATGTGAAAATGTCACTGCTTTAGGAACTCTGTGATAATGACATAACATCATATTGCACTAAAAATTAGAATTATTACCATGTTTATCTTCCTCCAAGATGCACAACATGCTTTACCTGGTAATAATATTCCAGTGTACTATGACTGCCTATCTTTTCACCAAACTGACCACTCACCAATTACTGAAATTATTCTGCCATACTGTGGGAGAAAGATTAATACTGTCAGGAAAGTACAAGGCTCTGAAATGTTGTCAAAACAAAGAATATTGATCTTCTTAAAACACTGCAGTTAGTACATAAATCACCTGAAAATGATTGACATTAATATGTGCCTTTTGTGCAAATGCACTTTATCATGTACCTTTTTGACAGTAAGAGTATTTTATTATACTGCATGGCACCTTAACATACTCTACAGACAATTTTTTTCAATCTGAGTTTCCATTTAAAAAAAAAAATCGTTGTTGAGCAAAAAGAAAATTAACTGTCTTTATTCAGTTTGATTTAATACCTTGTCAGTTTGGTGCACTTTTTTTACAATTCTTTGTATAAATAAAAAGTTGAAAAGAGCTATTCTAATGGTAATTTGGATCAACCTTACAAACATATGATTCCAGGTTTCTAAAAGAGGCCCACTTCAGGGGGCTTTAAAAACTGAACAAAAAGAGCCCTAGGGCTCTACAACTCACATTTAACCTACTTACATGAAAAAGGAACTGCTTTGGTTAAGAATAAACTTCCACAAGCTCAGGTTCAAACCAAACATGCCAGCATATTAGTGAGGAAATGAAACAGCAAATAGTAACCCCTTTCATACTTGTAAAAGAATACTGTATTTATTTAAACGCTTTGCCAGAAATTCTCATTTTAATTAAATTGCATTTACTGAAATAACATTTTTCACAATTAAGAAAAAATAACCCATTCTTTTTAAAGACCTATAAAAAAAAAATCACAAAAATCTGAAATATACAGAGAAAACATACAATTGAGAGAATAAATCTGTCTGAATAACTTGGTACGTGAGTCAGGAAAAAAAACGATAAATCTATGTTTTGTGCTGGGCAAGCCTATGGAATACAGCCACAGTGACCCAAAGTAATTAACTTCTGCCTGTTTGGAAATCATTGTAACCAGTGTGCAACTTAAAAATGGGGTTGCGTTTGATACATTTTTTTCCTTCTGAATGAAGCTACTTGCTGTCATCATACCTTGCTTTTTCTTTCTGTCCACCTCTCATGAAAAGTGCTGGAATATCCTTAGAAATTAAAGATTTCTCTCATTCTGCTGTTCAAAGTGATCAAGATAAAGAAGAGGGAAAATGACACTTTCTGGGAAGAGCCCTGCCCCTCACCACTACATCCTCGAAATCAAAGAGGGGCTGTGAAGGTTTTCGGTTAGCACTTTGTGCAGCCACGAGGTTGGAGACGAGGAAATGGTTTCACTGTGAACAGAAGGGTGAGGACATACATTTGAAATAATAAAAGCAGCTAAAACCAAAAGAGAACAAAAAGCGAATTATCCCTCCGTGAAATGGTCCTGATCATTCAATCCATGTGCTGGCAAGCTACCGTGGTTCCAAATCCATGCCTGCATTCCTGAGGTCCTCATCATGGGGATGAAATGTATCAGATCAGTTTTAGGCATGTGTCATTGATTAGTTTTAATACTTATTAAGAACGCTTTTGGAAGGGAAAAAATGACCCAGTCTATGGTAACACTTTCTATTGTACACATTTACCATCCAACTGCTTTATCGCTTCGATCTTATCCTTCACCAGGTCATTTAAATATACGTTTATTTAAAAACAATAGCGCAGCTGCTGCTTGTTTGCACTGTTTCTAGAGTTACTCAGCAATTTAACCACTTCACTGCTTGCAGAAAGAAAGAGGAGGCACGGCAAAACTCCGGGAAACACAGAGGCACAGAAGCGAACAGCCTCCGTTTCGGCTCCCAAGGCCTGGCCCGTTTGCTCGTCGTTACTCCCTTGGGCAGACTGGAAAGTCCTTGTTCTGATGGCTGGAAATTTTTTCGCTGACAGTTGACAACCATTTGCTCTTACACCAACACTGTCCTTTGACAGAACTCACTCTTTTTCCTCCTTAGGGTTTTTCTCCCTCAGATAGTTATGAAGAGAAATAATCTCCTCTTTAATCCTTTTTTTTTACCAGACGAAGCAAACGAAGGTGTTTCCTGCATGCCCCATGTGCTCCAGTATCGGACTGAGTCGTGACACAGCAGCACCTCAGCCACCTCCTGTGCGGGCTATGCCGCCCCGCTGGGGAACACCATGGCACATCCCCTGCTACCGGGGTGTCTTTGAACTTAGGTCAACATAAAAATCCCCATCGTTTGTTCCTTTTACAATAGGCTGTCCTTTCCCCTGACCATCCCAACAGCCCTTCCTTACACTTGGCTCACTCTGAATTTGTTTCCCTTGCACACAGGTGACCAGGCGATCTCACCAGTGTCTGCCATAGCACTTTACCCATCTCCGCCAGAAACCTCTCCCCAGAATAACCTGTGGACATTTGCTGTCATTATTGTCACCGCTCATCTGATGGTTCATACTTACTTGAGCCATGCCCCTCCACAGCAGCAAGCTCTGCTGTTCACCCCTGTGCAAGTGCCTTCCTGCCTTCGTCCTTCTGCGGCACCTCTGACACTTCAAAAGCTCACGTACCTTTTCTCAACATGCTGCGAATATTTGTAGCAATGGTGCGTCTCCGTTTCTGGTTATCAGAAAATTAATGCAGTCTTATTTGGATGACTAATCACAGCATTCAATAAGAAAAAAATTAAATAAGATTGTAAAACCAATCCAACAGGTGATTTCTTTTCCCAGTCTTTTCAGAACCCTGTCGCCTTGACTGCAGTACATTCAGCTCTCTAAAGATTATTTTGCACATCAGTGACTGTCATTTCCATATCCATACTCCTCTTCCCAACTACTCAACATCATTTTTCTTGACTGAATATAATACGTTCAGTTCGAGTACTGAGATGCTCATGGACAATTTATACTCCCCACCTATCTGGACTGCACAGCTGCTACACTCATTTCCTTCTTCTGTTTTTATTTATAAAGTTGCAAAACCTTGACCATTTGTCTTACTATCATTTGCAAAGTCTAAAACACTTTTTGGCCATTTTCACCTCCCTGATAAGACTTTAATCCTTATAGCTTCTCTGCTTAGTCTCACTGGTCCTTCACTCAGGTCTGAGTCCCTCGGGACTTACAAACTTTTTTAGCTGCTGCTTTAGAAATAAAGTTCAATGCCTGCACCTTTGAATTAAAAAATTTCCCAGTTTCTCTTTTATTTAATTCTTCAATCCACAGGTCTTTATTCTGAGATCTCTTTTAAAGAGACTGCAAAAGACTTTCCTCCTCCTGGCAAAACGGGAAATGAGAATTCCTGTCCACACACACTTCTCTTATTCAAATATATGTGTACTTATGGCAACAAAATATTTTTCTTTAGAAAAAAAAGCCAAGCAATTAATTTCCCAGCTTATAATAGCTCAACATACTGCTTTGCTTTCTGTTTCTCTGGATTTTCTTTATTGGTTCTGGCTGTAACTGTTCTCTAACCATGGTTTGATTTCTTTTCTTACTGATGTTCCCATTTCCAAACTGTAAAAATTAAATTCAAGAGCAAGATCTGAAAATAAGTGTACAGAGGTGTACATATATGTGACTGTGTACAGAAATATATGCAGTTGCCTTGCAGTTTAAGATCATTCAGAAGTAAAATTTCATTGGTTTGCTGGGTTTTTCAAAGACTCCTTCAATAAAAGAGCTGTCTTCTTTTGCTGATCTCTCAATCAAATTTAACTTGAATCAATTTATGATCACCTGTCAATAGTGCTGTTCTCCTGAAATGTCCACCTCCTCTCCGAGGTTTTTTACCAGACCCGGACAGGGATCCATGGCAGACAGCAGCGTTACCTGTCCCAAAATGAACCCAAGTCCATGGATTGCTTTTAGCTCCTCTGGTGCCAACGCGTTGATCCTTTTCAACAAGGAACGTCCAACTGCACGTCATGCCTTTGTCAGACGCTGGTGCACATCATCCAGCAGCCTGTATCTTCCTACAGTTTCCTATCCTCTGCAATTTCTAGCTGTTTCTGGCTCCTGGCCCCTCTATTATCTCTCTCTCACTTTGAGGAGATAGCTGCTTTGCAGCAATTTTTTTTTATACGCTATCTTCTGACTGTCCATTTCTCTTCTTTATTTCCAGTGCACCAAGTCCCTATCTTAGTCTTATTTCTTCCCCGTTATTAGATTTATTCCTCTGCTTTCCTAGCGGGTCACTCTTTGTAGCCAGGAAATCTAGTCCCTTGCAGATATTTTTGCCCATTAGACATGTGCAGGTCTGGAGATGCCCATGAAACTTACTCCCTCTCTTTTTTTTTTTTCCATCACATCCTCATCTGAACTGCCATGCCACTCAGGCAGACACTTCTATTCCTCAGCTCTTTCCTTCCACATGTTTTACAAATAGGAGTTTTCTTTCCCTCAGAGTTTGCTTTTCACAAAGCTATGTTTAATTTATTAATTGTTAAATTAAAACATTCCTGATATTCAAATGTTCAGACAGAGAAACATTTTAATCAGCCAATACATGCATCTGATATTTGTCTAATGTGTTTCAGATATTGAAATATATTGTATAAATTACAAAGAAAATCCAAATTACACAAGTTCACATAGAAAATGAAATACGATTACATAAGGCCTCTTAATGCCTGAATGAGCATACTTCAGATTCTGTGTACAGCAAGTTGCCTCCTGTTTCTATCCAGAGAAATAATGTGCTCGGTTGCTTCTTTTATTTATTTGAATTATCACTATTCTAAAGTAACTAATGCAAGGTCCCACGTTTACTTAATACAGAAAACAGAAATATTGTGGTTAATTTTTTTTTTTTTTTTTTGCCAACAGGTATGCACTTAACATACTAAAAAATTAAGATTGCAGTTAATGAAATTACCATGTTATAAAGGAAAAAAGAATGGTTCATGATACACTGTATGGGAAAGAAAAAAAAAGCACAGGGGAAAATCATTAAAGCTGTAGTCACGTAGTGCCTTTTCCTTTTTAAAATTTTTTCTTTTATTAAATTTTCTTCTGAACATTGGTCTATATATGGTACAGGATCCTGGCTGATTCACTCAAGCTGTATTTTGTTTTCAGCTCTGGCAGCCTGCAATTCAACCCCTACTGCTTGGCGAGATGGAGGCTCTCACGTTTTCACAATTTAGAGGTCTGCACTTTGCAGACAATTACTCCAATGTAACATAGGCTCAAGTGTGCTTCCTACAGAAAGCACAATAAAAGATAAGCTGCCCTGTGCCCTGAAAATGGGTATTCTCACCCACACTTGGGCAACTAGAGATCGAGACTCATGGGGCACAACCTGCTCCCTGCTTCAAGGCGATGTGGTTAGAAGTAGGTTGGGGAGAGAGGTATGACCCAAGTGTCCTGGCCATGGCAGCAACTCTGAAGCTCCCTGGATGTGAGATGTCCCAGGCATCCTGCAAGAGGAAGAGCCAGAATCACAGCTGAACCTGGGCCAGGAAAGACCTTCAAAGCCATTGCTAAGGCCAGGGCAGATCCCAGCACACAAGGACTACTCCATATTATATTCCATCTTGCAAGTCAGAAAAATGCTGCAAATATTTTATGGCATATTTAGGACATATTAATTTTTCACTTTCTATCAAGGAATGGGTGAAGAAGATCATTAATTTAAAGACAGCGATTGATGTGCTTCTCTTACATATTGCATTTTGAGCCTAGATATCATGATGACAGTAGACTTGCAATATGAAAGGAACGAGAGGCAAGCACTCATGGAAAAATCGCATTTATTAACATTCTGACATTTTATTCTATCCCCTGCTTCTGTTAACTGTACCAAGAAAGCAGACACAAATTGCATGCACTATGATATGCACAAAACTTAGACCTCGGCTAGCTCTCCATGGCAATAAGAAATATAATAAACTGACTCACTATGAACACAAATAAGAAAGTACGGTTCAGGACAAGCGATGATGAGTGACCAACCCCCAGCTCATGGAGATAATCTTGTAGGGAAAAAAAAAGTGGGGAGTGGATCTTCCAACAGGTCCCTAAACTGGGTCTTTGGGCTCTCTTCAGATACGCTCTCTTGTTTAGCGCGTGCAGGCTAAAACCAGCTTGTAGTGATCTGCCATTGGTTCTCCAGCTCATATGCTCAAAATTGCCCCTCTCCCAAACTCCAGACAAAGTAAAAACATGAACAAAAATGTAAGGACTCAGTATAAAACTTGACCCTCCAACATTGGTGACCAGCAAAAGCGATCTAGATGTGCACAGTTACAGTTGAAATGCAACAACATTATGAAAAACAGCCACGACTAAATGCACTGGAAGAAGCAATGAAATGAAGTCTGCAAAGCTTAAATTAAATTCATTGCCTAGTGCAGAAAAAGGACAAAAATATTCATAAGCTGCCTTCAAACTGTAATAAACCTGGAAAATAACTTTGGCACCGAAAAGCTTGTGTGATGTTTTGGAAAAAAAGATGTAATATCTCTCTACGAACTTCTGTGTCATTTCCTTAGTCCATTCCAGCTACGACAGGACAACATGGTGCTTAAACAAGGAGTAGTCTGTCTTCCTGAACAAAGAGTCATTCTAAACACAGGTTATTTCAGGAAAAAGGGATGATCGACAACTGGACATGTACTGATCTACTTGGTGCTGAAAGAACAAAAGACAGAAAATATAGACTTTATCTTCAATGTGATGCTTTCTCTTACACTATTCAAAGTGTCTACCTCTACAATTTAAGGCTCATACTTAGTCCATGAGGCTACACAGCATAATCTATCCAATACCTTGGGCTATCAACTCTGTCCATCTGGTCATTAATCCCCAGGAAATAATCTGCACCTCAATTGTTACTGCTTAATTAAATGTAGCGATCCATTTGACATACAGAATCAGGATAGAAAGAAACCCTAATAGAAGGTGACTCCTGCAGAATTGGAACTCACTGGCTTTCCCTTGTAGACATCATGTAACACAATGTTTGGTTACAGTTTATACGTGTTTCTATATATTAAATTACTATGGAGATGTTTCCTATTGAATGCAGTGTAAATGTCAGTACAGAAATTTAACAAAGTAAACACAAAAAATGGTCAAATAACTCTTTCCTCTTCTTCTATATCTATCCTGATCTACAAATTCCTGAAGACACGATCTGCTCACTTGGACTTGTCCTATGCCTGCCATGCCTACTCTTGGCAAAATGCTGTGATAGTCTTTTAGAAGTAGCAGCGGGGTTGGGAGGATTTGTCAACAGAGCTCAGAGCTGGTTTGAACTCAACAGTTAAAGCAAACGACTGCTCTTTAGTTCAGACAAACACGAGCACACGTACGCTCTTCATGCAGATGAAGAATTACTTGGCCTCTGTAGTGCCTCTTCAATGCAAAGAGGATAACTTATCTGTACATTAGATCTTTCTCCGAAAACAAAATACGTTCTGCTTCATGTGTTTCCAGAATTATCAGGACTACGCGAATGACCAAACTCAGCATATAAAAGCTGATTCTGTAATGACTGTAGATCTCCCACTAACTTTGCTAATATCACCACCATAACCCTCAACTCAGTATTTTATTATTCACTTAGCTTAGGAAATAAACTTTTGATTGTCAAAGAGCAGCAGAGAACAGCAAACAGTTCATACCGTAAAACATGACTCTTGTTTTCAATTATAACATTGTTTACACTGTCATTACTAAAGGATGAAGCACTACAATTATTTCATTTTCTTTTCTTATATTATTTTCTGCTAGACAGTCACTAGAAAATTCAAAACTCAGTCATTCTGGCAGAAACTATGTACTGCTACAGTTTGCAAAAACACTCAAACTGAAGTATTTAATATATTAGTGACAGCTGCCACATAAAATTCCCCTCAGCTGACAGTCCCACATGGAAAAGGATCACTAGGATTTAAGATATTTTTCTACAGAAAGGGGAAAAAAGTCTGAAGCAGATCTCAGCCTCCTGCTTAAAAGGTTAAAAAGTTCTCATTTAAATAACGTACTGTATAAAAGCCAAGCTGAAACCCCAAAACAATAGGACATACAGAAGCTGAAACAGAATAGGTTTTTATCCTGCAGGTCACCTTACACACAAAACGAAGAGCCTTCTGTCTAAGAGGAGGAGTACGATTATTTTATTACAGAAAGTAACTCACATAATGACTCATAAACTTGCTGCTGTTTAGTTACTTATTTCTTTTCTTGATTATAGTTCTTCTAGAAACAACCCCCCTAAAATCTAATAAAACTAATAGAAACCTGTTGAAATAGGATTTATAAAGTTTGACTTCATTGCCCAAAGAAAGAAGGGGGAAACTTTTAAGACTTGGATGTAACAGCTCAACACCACTTGGCCAGCGGGCCTCCGACCTACAGCAGGGGAAGATCAGCCCCATGGTACTTGTTGCCTTCAGAGAAACTTCTCCGTTTCTAAAACACAACAGAACAGTTATGCCTTTTTTTAACAGCCAAAGAACAAACATCTGTGCTAACGCCACCAGGGGCCTTTGCTATGCAAGCACCAGCAGATCGCAGTGCGAAAAGCACTGGAATTCTGTTGGCAATTTTTTTCCTTAGCAAAGAGCTTCCCTTAACAAGGTGGCTCTTGTTTCTATTGTCAAGTCCTCAAAAGGGTCCTCCAGTATCACCGGGGCTGTTCCTTTGGACAAAAATCTCGCAGAGAATAGAACTTTTTTGCTTGCTGAGCAGGCTATTATGCAAAGGGTATCTGGCCTAGATGCCTCGGGTGTCAGCTAACGTCATGGTGAAAGTCAGGCTCTCGTTCAGTGATCCAGCCACCAAGTGACCATCTTCTGCCCTATGCCTCACTGCTTTAATTTTGATGAAGCAATCACACATTGAGATAGCTAGCATCACATAAACAGGTCCAAAGGATTTTTTTTTTTTTCTAGTAATGTACTAATTCTCTTCCCCTTCAAGACCTGGATTTATTAACTTCTCAAAGCCTTTTCTGAAGCATCTTTTTTTTTTTTTTTTTTTTTTTTTTCTACAACTGTTAGGTAATGAGACTGTAAACACCAGCTGGAATGAGATGGCTTGGCTTAATATCTTCTCCTTACAGAACAGTCAATGACTACCTTAATGATTAAAAACACATTGTGGTGATTTCTAGCACAATGATATGCTCCCAAATAATAGTGGATATCTGTAGCTTAGGATAGGAACCCAGGTATACAAATGAGAACCTGCTTATCCAGACACTTCAACAGTTTATAAACAATTTTTGCAATACATTCCACTTTCTCATACTTCTGTGCTAGCCCATAGGTCTCACAGGAATCAACGGGATACTTCATGTGTCCAAAAACCTATGTCAGTAGATCAAAAAAACACCAGACCCAAGGTAACTTAATATTGCTGCTTATTGAAGCAAAACTCTGTGACAAAGTGACTAGTTGGAGGCTATGATTTGTAAATCACTTAGCATTGGTTAAAGGGTGGGGGCAGAGGTACAATGATCCAATTTTGTGCAAAAAGTCAGGCATCCCAGTTCCATCTAATTGTCTTTCATGCTATGTAAGTTCATCTGGGAACAATTTCTTAAGTAGAACATAATTTTTCAGGTGATAAATAAATTACACCATGTTTTCACAGTCCCAAACCTTCTATCCAGACATCATTCACTACCAAATGAAACTCTGGACTTATTGCCCATCTCCTCAAGTGCATTTTTAAACAGAATGATGACCTGAAGGCCTGAATTCTTTCAAGCTCAGTCACCGTCCCAGGCTCCTAAAATTTAAATGGCCCCTTTGGAGATGCCAAGTCTCTTGATGACACAGTTAAGAGTGAAGACAGGTGGGATGAAATGTGGGCCAACAGGTCCATCCCTCTTCAGTGATGCCCACATACTGTCAGTTCCTCAGTCTCCCTGCTAGTCTAGGGGATGCTGCATTTATTTCACACAGCAAAGTAAGAGAGAAAAAGGATATTTTTGGGGTTGTGCATTTGTGTTTGGTTGGTTGGTTGTTCTTTTAAAAAAAAAAAATGTAATAATAAAAATTAGAAAAACTAGCAAGTTGTGCTACAAGACAGGTGCACAACCTAAAGCTATACTTGCTCATATTTTTGAAATGAGTAGGTGTCAAGCTGGGAGTGTCCTTTCATCGTTTCATGAACATGATTCAATGCTTGACTGGTTCAGGAAAATAAATAAATAAAATGAGATTGTTACCATGCTTGTTTGCAAATCCAAACCAATAAGAGCTTTTGCTGAGGCGAAATAAATCTGCATTACGGAAGAACTGTAAAGCACAATATATTAAAGATCCAATCAATCCACCTCTCACAGCAGCCTGTAGCAGTATTTCAGCTGACTTCAATGAGAGCTCCACCAGACTCATAAGAAACCTTAATGTATGCTCTCTGCTAACCCTCCTCCCCACCCAAATGAAAAACACTGAACTCTGCTCTTGTCTTCTGGTTCAACATCATGTCTTCCCCCTCCCTCCTTCTGCTGTAATAAATATTCTCTCTCTATCCCTGTTCCTGACAATAATGTAGGTGAACTCTGCACCACATACATCTGTCATTATTAATGACCACAGTGGAGAGAAACGATAGCTCCCTCTTAGGAACCAAAAGGGCAAAAATGCTTCAGAATTTTCCATTCACATTTTCTTTTTTAAGCATACTTGCTTGGTGACTTTCCAAAATCATGAGCGTGACTCGAACAAGGAAAGTCTCTTTGTGTTTAACCTTTGTATATATAAAATTATCTGTTTAAACAGAGGGCACTTGTTGCTTGGAAAGTCTCATTTGCTTATAATAATGCCATGCTTAGTATTTTGCAGAATACAATAAACACAACAAGATATCTTAGTCCACATGGCAAATAATTTTGTTGCTAGGAACATTACATTTCTTTCAAACAAAAGGCTTAAACAGTGATTGTTTTCTTTGCCATTCATTCCCCTACCAACGTTGCTAACCTAGAAAGTACAAGACTGCATCTGAACTAACTGTGAGAAGCACTGCCAGAACAACTGTGCTGCACGACTCATATTGTATCCCGAACTCCCTCCGAAGTCCCGATAACAGCACTTACTGGGACTGAATGCACAGGGAGTTCTTTATAGGCACCTGAGGAAATCTGGCATTTTTTTCTCTTGAGATAGCAAACAAAATTTGAGAAGCTACAGCAGTTCAAGCTGCAGAAGCCTTTGTCCCGAACGTAACGACACGCTCTCAGCACATCAGGTGCAGAACACATTGCATGAAGGTGCTGCACGGGAGGGACAAAACGGATGTCACCAGTAAAGCCGGCGTTTGGAAACACTACCTCTCACACAGTGCAGGGGCAGGTTATAACATGAACTATCTGTGTCACCAGGTTTTTTGCTCAACATGCCCAGAAATCTCCAACCTGCTCTCTCCTCTACCATTTACACTGTAAGTAGTTCTAGATGTTCTCCTATCAGCTATTCTGACCCCAGCTGAGCCTGTGGAATAACCAGTTGTTACTGACGCTGGATGTGCCTGAATGGACAAACGTACATACGAGGAGATGTAGTGTTGGCAATGGCAAACACATGCCAAAAAAAACATGTAAATTCTACTCATTATGAGGGGACAAAGACATTACCCTCTGCTTTCCTAGGTCTACATTACTTTATAGACACTTTTTTTTTTTAAATAACCGGCTCATGGGTTAAAACTTTATGTTTGCATTCTATGTGAGCTATTTGCTGTACACATTTGTCACTTGTCTTTGGCATTTATGTTGATAAAATTTGTCGTGAAGGTTATTTTGACTTACTGAAAATGGGCTTTTCCAGAACATAAATTTTAAGGCTTAAGCAGACCCACGTTAAAACCACTAATACGTTCTGCTAAGTCTCTCTTGTCTTCACTCAGCCTCCTTACAATGTTTTAAGCAGTTTTATTGACATTTGAAATTCTGAAAATGTCAGCTCTTGGCAAGTGCTGCAGTCTAAAAGTGTTATTAGTAGTTCTCTTAGGAAGTGTAAAAGAATATTTTGTAGGAACAATTTTGTCTTTCAACAAACCCTTTGAAAATTATGTGATAACCACAAGTTCTGCACAGGAAAGAAAATAACCTGCAGATTCCTTAAATCATATTCAAGAAACAAATTTTTAGCAAAGTTACATTATTTGGTGACTCACTACTCTGCGCTCAAGTCATGATACAATTACCACTTCCCAAAGCACCATTAGTTTCTCAAAAGTAGGAGAAACGCTGTGAGAAGAAACTTGCTCCCACGGCACGCTGCCTCGTTGCTCCCACCGTTCCTCATCCGGTGGATAAGTGTTTGATGGATCTGACCCCAGCCCTTCTCTAATTAACAGGCCCTCCAGCCATCTTATGTTCGCTTACAGCCAAATGGGTCTCCTGAGGATATTACTTCTGTAATTCATCTCTAAGAACACTGATCCTCCTTCTAGTATGAATGAGCAGAGAAATGCCCTGGACTACCCCGGCTTGTCGCTTGCAAACACTGCTGGAAGCTGAGCGGTGGTGGGAATTAGTCTACATCACAGGTGGCTGCTTTTCTTCTCCTATGAGCAATGTATTAAAGTCATCACAGGGCAGAGAGTGAAGAGATACATATCACGCACCTCAAAGAGCTAAGCACCACATGCGGGTCCCCAGGTGAGAGGTTACAATGGCACGTTACAGTTCCAGTGCTCCTCCAAGGGCAACCCACCACGGGCAAGGCTGATGAGCTCCGCCATTGAATGAACAACTGGCGTCAGCCTCAAAGACTCTCCGGAGTCAGAGGAGCCCCTGAGACTCATGTTGGTCACCCCATCTTCCCCGTGGTAAGTTACTTATAGCTCGGGATGCCTCAACATATCTTGGAGTTTGGAGGGAAGATGCAAGGCGAGGCAGGAATGAGTGTCTCTCTCATTTTGTAGAGCTGTACACTTGAATTCTAATGTGTTCAGAGGCTGAGAGAGTCTTTACTTAATCTTCAAGCCACAAAAAAAAGGCAAAGAACTATCAATAAGTATCACCGGAGTATAACAATCATCCATTTCACAAAACTATTCTGAAAGAAATTAGTGTGAATCACTTTATCCTTAAAACTGAGAAAATATTGTGGTATTAAATACTCAATATTATCAGCCAAGCAAATTGGCCCAGGTCAAATGAGCAAATCTAAAAAATGAGATCACTAAATTTTCTCAGCTTTATAGCTTAGTAATAAATAATGTGCTTCTATTCAATCTGTACATTAAGTCTTTTATGTGGCCTTAAGGCACTGTCTTATGGCTGTGCCCATTACAGGGTAGCCATAGAAACTGACACATTTATTTCTTGGATTAGTGTGCCATTGAAAATATTAACATAATGCAGTAAATGGGGATTTAATCTAATCTACTGATGGTAGGATAAAGTTACTAAAAGGTTGTATGCTCTTCCAGTGGAAGAAAGATTATATCTGCGGAGTACAGCTCCAGTAAAGCTGGAGTAGAGCTGATGTTTTTGTTCCAAATGCCACCTAAACAGCCTATCCCATTTCACATACACCACCGATCCAAACGAGTTATGTGAAACACACAGGTATGTCCACCAAGCAGACAGCTGTCTCTTATCCCGAGTCTTCTTCCCACGGCTGAAGTGTCAAAACTGAAAGTCACAAAGGAAGAGAAAGCGGAGATGCTCTGCGTATTGTGTAAGCGGCGCAAGCGAAGCAGCATCTCACCCTGCAAACGTGCAGTGCTGTACCCTCCCAACACGTCAGCAGCAGCAAAGCCTCCACCCGCGCTACACCCAGCATTTGAATGGCATGCGCTTAATACTGTCACATTAAAAAGCCAGAACAAATAATCATGTAAGGAAAAGATTTAAAAAATCTTAATTCTTCAGAAGCAAGATCTGTGGTTTTCTTAGTTTGTCAGTCCCTACCAGGTGTCCATAAACGTTGGGGCTCCCATTTCAGTCCATCATATGTGACTCAGATTCCTTGTAATAATTCATAGTACTCAAGTTCTGACTACCCTTTACACTGCAGCATACTACATAAATTCACAAGATCTATTCTGACAGGTGAAGCATTGTTGAAAAGCTAAGTACAGCACTTTGTCCTTGAAATGTTAACATGTAATGCCATAAAGTATTCAAATAATAATTTACTCAGTCTTTCAGGGTAATTAATTAAAATGGTCTAGGTGTTAGAGAAAATCACCTTGAGCTTATAAACTTGGAATGTCTCCCCTTTTCTTCTCTGCATGCAAGCTGCTCCAGTGGACTTACCACATGCTTTCCCAGTTATGGTTTTTGATTTCAGCAGATAATAAATAGCCAGGATCTAATTTTGCCATGTCAAA
This sequence comes from Pterocles gutturalis, assembly GCF_000699245.1. NCBI lineage: Eukaryota > Metazoa > Chordata > Aves > Pterocliformes > Pteroclidae > Pterocles > Pterocles gutturalis. The sequence goes on from NW_010121158.1 coordinate 41,581, forward strand.
ACCGATTACATTTCACAAGAAAAGGTGGAGTGCTTACCTACCAGATGAAGGTGAAACATAAAACCCCTTTTATTTATGTGATGTGTCCAAATTCAACTCACCCTGGCACTAGGTACTGGGAGTATGTAGACTTTAACTGTCATATGAATTTACACATCCCTGGAAAATGTCAAATATAAAGATAAATTTAATCAAGGAATGGAAACCTTTATTATCAAAGAAATAAACACAAGTTTTTGACAGCTAATGTAAATTGCCTTAATGCATTTTTCACTTATTTTTCAGAAGGTCAAAGAAAAGAAGAAGAAACATTCAACAGAGACATTGCTGATGAAAATATTTCAGGCAAGTCCCAGTCCAATTATTAATGCTGACGTTCCTAAAGAAATCTGTGCTCTTTAGCAACAGCACTGCATTTAGACGTGAGAGTTCCTTTTCCCATTCATTACAAGAGGATAAAACAGAAGGCTCACAACAACAGATAAACCAGGACTCTGTATTATTCTGTAGTTTTCCTCAGTTGAGTAGTCTTTGGACAGCATGTTAATGGCTGAAAAAAACCCTGCACATGATGAATAAGGATGCCATCCTCAATTAACATGGACAAAGGATCATAGCCGTATTTGGCAAATGAGGTAGCTGTGGTGTAAGAAAAGCAGGAGTATTCACAGACAGCGCCACATACATCACTGTCCGCAAATCAAAACAAGTTAATGACATTTTTGTACATCTGCCCAACTACATGACTACACATTAGTCTGGCAAGTACTTATTAGACCCAAATTAAATAGCCCAATGATTACAGTTCATATTTAGTAAATAACACTAAATATAGTGTTCTTCATTTATACAGCACTAAATATGGATGCTACCAGCACATAAATAAACAATGAATACTGAACCAAAACAGGCCAAGTTACAAAATCTTCATATAGATTTTTTTTTCATATAGAAATCTTCATATAGATATATTCATATATCTGCTCTACAAATGCTCCTATCCATAGCGGTTCCATTAAAATACATACAGTGGGGGAGGAAGCACCAAGCTGTTATCCATTCTCCATAACAAGTGCACTGACAGCACCCCAGCCTCTCAACCCCAACGGCTCCCCTCCCAGTCAGCCTCCGCGCTGTGCACCGGCACACATCATGGCACCAATACAGAAATATCAGCACACACTGCATAGGTGGGTCTCAGATGAACAGATCCCAAGTCCACAGACGTCTCAGGTAAGACCAGCTTCCACAAAACTTATTCAGTAAACTCACATTCCATCTGAAATACGCTGGATCTAGAAATTCAGTGGGCTCTGGCCATGCAAATTGAACAAGATTCCCCATGCCACCAAAGTCTGTCAAGAAGTCTGAAACTCATTACTGAACAGAAGAAACCACAGTCCAACCCATACCCAGTGAAGAAGGCATTGGTTAACACTTACAGGAGGCACCTCAGCCAAGAAAGACCAGCACACACCCTAGCAATTCTTGCTGTTCAACAGGAGAAAACTCTTTCCTGCCTGGGAATCACTTCAACGTGGATGTTATGTCCCAGTGGTTATGCACAAGCTTTGTATACCATGTACAAGCTTCACCATCTTTCTAATAAGATGTTACATTAATTTCAGATGCTCAGGAGACACAAACTAAGGCACATTGGCAAGCCAGATGAAGAGAGAAAAGGATACTTTGAGGAATCATCTCCGTTCCCTATCTCTCCTTCTAAACTCCCCAGGGCAGTTTTATGAAGGATTCCTATCGCAAAGGTTTACCTGTACCTAGGCTTTATAAAGCAAACAGTATAGATCTCTGTCACAATCAGATCTAAGTTTCTCACTTAAATACTCATGCCAAGACAGTTTTCTGAAGGTGTTCTGAAGACTGAGAAAACTGATATCCCATTTCTTTAACCCACAGTTCTGGTCCATCCATAGTTAACAGCCTGGATTCTGAAAGATATCACTGCTAAACTTGCATATTTCTTTCTACTACATCATTAATTATTTGTCCAAATTTGTACAAAGCAGAACTTGGACACACTTTATTCCTGTTTCATAAAAGATTTGTCTTTCATCTGATTTTTATTTATTTTTTTTTTTTAAGATCTTACTTTTCACTTTTATGGGATCAGTTTTCCAACAACTGAGCTTATCAGCCACATCTACACTGCTGGTAATTCAAACCCATGGCATATTTATTGATTCCAAAAAGCTATTACATGATACCGCTTACGTCCGTGTATCTGATTAGACTGAGTTATTGGAGGAACTAACAAAAGATTACTCAGAACTCAGCAGAGAGTTTACACAGATGTCACCTTACCTGACATCTTGGCTATTTGCTCTTGCACCTTTATTTATAAATATAATACATACAGATCAAGTTGTGCGCAAAACAAGTATCCAATGTAGCTTTATCTCCATTTTGGTTTTCCACCATTAAAAAAAACCGACTCTAAGATATAGATTGTAAGTATGAAACATTTATCTTCTCCTTTAAGACAATATTAATGAACAACTACATAAAGTTATATTGATGAGTAAGATGCATTATGACTGAACATCATCCAAGTTCAATTTAAAACTGAGCTATGTACTACATCTTAATACAGGACATAGCAGATATTTATATAGGAATATAAATGGTACACTTCTTTGGACAAAAAAAAATGCCCATAAGTTTAAGACATGAATATGTTAATTAGATTTAAATTCACCCATTATAGAAAATATTTTGACAAGTATCCGAAGAACAGTGGTTTTAAAACAGTTCAGTGCATTGAATACATGCAAATTTTGACAGTCAAAAATGCACACTGCATAGCTGAGATACTATCATTCTTCTTCACAATCACTGCAGCCTCTAGCTAGATACAGATTTTTCATGACAGATAGAAATATTTCCTTCTGTGTAGCTCATATTCTCAGATTTCTACTTCAAAATGATTCCTGAAACACTTTTAAAGACAGGCGTAAAGCTACTGCAAACTGGAATGGCTGGTTGCTAGATATTTCCGTCAGCCAGGGCTGCCAACACCAAATCATATTCAATCCCATTTTAAGTGGCATTGTTTGCCACCAGAATCACATTCACTGGTGAATTTTAGAGCATGCCTCCTTCTTGAATGACCTGCACTGACCGTGCCCCTATAGGCTGTGTCCCAAATACGCCCGAGATAGACGTATGCATGGGGATTTTGAAGTAAAATGTTTGGCAAAATCCCCTTGTAATTTTAGGGCACAGTTTCAGAACTGACTCAAACCCATTTAAAATTTGTAACCGAAAGGTGACGCCTGCCCCCTCTTTGCTTGGCAGACCTCTCACCATCACCTGGCAAACCAGAGCAGCTCACCAACTGAGACAAAAACTTCTCCTGAAGGATGAAGAAGCAATGATGTCCATCTGCTTTCAAAGCGGAGTATCTTCACCCAAAGGCACCCTGTGTGGTCGCGGAGGTGCCTGCCCCCCACGCTACGTACAACAGCCAGTGCAGCAGAACTTCCCATCACGCAGACCCGCGGCACTCAAGGCTCTCTGGAGATGTTCCACGGACGCAGCAGTCGGAACTACACCGTGGAGCATCCTGGCTTCACACGAGTCACACGTTTCTGGAAGCCCCGAGTGACAGCATGTGGATGGAAAGCTCTGTGATTGTTTTACAACCAAAGTAAGTTTCCTGGCATGACAGTTTCTGTACCAGCACTATTTATCCCGGAAAAAGACCTGCAGGGAATCTTGCAGGGAATTGCAGGGTGTCAGTGGGTTTCTGCATTTGTCTCTTAACTTAAATTCGCTGCTTGCATGTGCCTCTGTCTTGCTAATGAAATACCTTTTATGTTGACCCACTACACAGAGAAAAATAAAAACAACAGATTATTTTTTTTGAGGAAAGCGGAACTCAAATGAACCTCAGCCACTGTTTTGCAGCTGCAGGAGGGACAGACAAAATGTGATGTTGTAACTGCGATAGCTGCTACTGGTTTAATACTTCAAAATCTTTGTGTTTGATGGACCTTGGAATGCATGCGTACTTAGAGGAAAAACAACACTCCGCAGAAAATGAATTTAATGTTCTTGGTAAGGTTTCTTCAGGGCCAGTTTGTATAAAACGCAATAGTCCTGAAAATTAACCCCAGGTGCATCATTTTGGTAATATATGAAATTTGCAGGGTATCTAGAACAATAAACCTTATGTAAATCCTTACATAAGAAAAAGGCATACCTAAGATAGGGTTATGTAGCTGACTTGAGGCCAAATCACAGTCCTTGAAGAAAGTAAAACTCCTCTGGACACCAGAGGTGTTATTCCTAGGGCAAGAGCTGCAAGGCCAAGCCTGTGATTGAAACCCTCTGGCACCACAAGGCTCTAAAAGCCAAAGCAGTGACAGGGGCAGGAGAGCTGCTATTTCTGTACAATAAAGATTCTAGAGATGTTACTACATTTAAATGTATTCTGATATTGCATTCTGCCTTTCCGTCTCAGCAGACACTGTTCCACCTGAACCAGATGGACATACTGTAGAGCACAGTATTTTGTATTAAATGTCGTTAGAAGGAAAGAACAACAACCTTGGAATGACTCCCTTGCAGGACCAATTCATAGGTTACACCGAGTACGAAAGGCAATTTCAGAGTAGTAGTGGAAGAAAAGGAGTTTTATAATGGAGGTGATACAAACTAATTTGGAGACATAGATACATAGGGAACAGAGCCCGCAATGTGCTGCACACACTGTTTCAAGGGAGGAGAGAATGGTTCCTTTTTCAAATGCGTGGTATCTGCAAATATAATAAAGTCCAGTTCTGTTCAGGACTGTAATGAACACATTACAAATTCTGAAACATATTAAAAATTCAACACTAAAAAGACAGCAGCTTTGTACTTGTGCTGCACTGAGCCTAAACACAAGCTACCAAAACCAGGAGGCTGTGTTAAGGCAGGACTGGGGACAGACACTGGCAGCCCTGTACAAGCAGTGTATGGAGAATGTAACAAGATAATCAGGAGTGTATATTTAGCCCATACACTAAAGCACCGAGAGGGTAAAGTTTTGCTCATGGCAGCACTCCTTTTTAGGATAATGGGAAAAAATGGTAAGAAAATACAAGATTTGTTGAATTATTTCACAAACAGCTTGTCACAGTTCTGTATCCTAGATGATACATTTCTTTGTCAGGGAAAACATAATGAAGTTCACCTTTTAAAATCTAATGCAACAGACTTCTACTAGCCCTAGGACCATGTAAAAATAGCATCCTCTAAAAATGAACTGTGCCATAAAAAATTGATGCTCATGAAATGTTATTACAATCTACAGTTTAAAACCACAAAGCAAGAAAATTATGAGTTAAACTGAAACTTCATCCTTAGCCCACCCAAAAGTGTTTAGACACAGAAGGGCTTGCCAAAGAGTAATAATCTTATATACAAAATATGCTGCCATAACTAGAAATTTCAAACTAAGGATGGAATTCCACCTCTAATTCCGACCTTTCTCTTCCCCACTTTTGTGGGTATAAACAAGTCCTTTCATTTCTCCAGCACTGGTCCGGTTAATAATCTTAAGGTAATTTTTTAAACTATTTGTGTGCAGCAGAATTCATTTGCCAGTTTCTCAGCTATGCAGTCAACTGTGCCATTTTGTAAAGGCAGAAAAGAAGGGGAAAAAACCAAAAATCAAATAGTAAAATTCTCTTTACAGAGTACTGTGGAGTGGCCCCAAAGGAAACTCACACAACTGAGACGTCCACTCCCTGTACTCCACATTGGTTGACTTTTTTTTTTTAAGAGTTGCAGGCATAAGTTATTGAACCACTACATAAGGGCTGAAATAAAACCTCCTGTTGAGGAAGAACAAAGTTCTCATCCCAGATAGGAGAGATAAGAGATAACAAATGGGGATGTGAAGAAGAGGGACTTTATCAGAGATCAGGGGAGGGAGGGGAGCAGGGTATGGGATGTGAGACGGCATAGCATCTCATGGTGTTTCCCCAGACATCCTCCACAATTAAGTTTGTGCTGAAGGACCTCTCCCTCCTTTGCTGGAGACTGCTCCTTCTCTCACCAGGTTCTGTTTTTGGAGATACTACTTTCCCCCATTTCTCTTATGTGACTACATCAATGTAATGGTCACAAAAGGGTTTCCTGAGTTTTTTGGACTCCACCTTCTTAAAAGACACCCCCAGGAATGATATCGTAAATCAGCTGCTGAAGAAGCAACTTCCATTGCAGGATGTCAGGACTTCTGTGGAACGTGAGCATGGAAAGCAGCAGATGAAGGCAGCAATGGAACAGGTAACCTGGTATTTCACGGACTGAAGAGAGAAAACACTTCTCCGAGAAGCCCCTGATGCTCCAGGAGTTTGTTCCACGAGACAGCAAACATTGCCTGGAGCCAAGCACGTCCCCAGAAAGTGAAAGATAGTGCAACAGAAAAACTCCTGTATATGCTCATTCATGGAAGTTTTAACATCATCCAGGACTACTTCAGTTGATCAGTCCCAGTCCTAACACCTCTGCTGTCACGTAAATCTGAATTTGGCCGTTTTCCTTGAAACAGGCATGTTGTCACACTAGGTCTTTGAACCAGAGATTTATGAATCACCATGAAGAACTGAGGGTGAAAGTTTGTCTGCCTGGGGCACATTCCATGCTCCCCTCCCCTCTCCACTGCCAGTCCAGGGACTTCAGGACCCTCCAGTGGTGTCCCTTCTCACATGGACAACTTTTCTTTGAAGATAGCTTAGGTTTCCATGCTGGTGGAAATGGTGTCCAGCTTTGGCCAAGACCAGTCAGAAAACCTATTTTCTACAAGCTATGGTGATGGTTTCTTCTGTTCTAGCACAAATTCCTAACCACCGGGTCACAGGTACTCTGAGTATGGTTGCAATCCATCTGTCTTTTCAAAACTCAGCGTCTGTATAGGGAGAATACCTGAAACATAAAGGGAGAAAGGAGACTCCTGGTAGGAGACTAATGCTAAGCTATAGTAAAATGCACACGCACACCCAAACCACTGCTGAGACCACAGTCCCAGCTTTCTTCCTTAGATGAGTTCCTCGAACACTTGGTGCCTCCTTTCCCTGCTCTCCTCTCCCATACTTGACTGACCAACACTCAGCAACCAGAGTGGATGGAAAGCCCATGTTCCCTCACCCCGTGCTCCATCCTTACCCAGGATAACAAGACTTGATGATAATGATACTCTTCTATTTTTAACTCCTAATAAATAGGGAAATAGGCATTCCAATACTGTTAATTACAGCTTTGTATGGGTCCATTGCGAGCTCAGTAGTAAGAATAAGGGAATATTCTGGTAAGTGAATGGCAGAAAATTAACACCCAGGTCTGGTACATCAGTGTGCCCCCTTGCTCCAGGATATGCTTACAGCTCTAATATAACCGAAGAGCTTCCAGCATGGCTAGAAACCCAGGCAACCATGTAGGAAGCAGCAGGTTAAGGGCTGTCTCAGTTGTGATTAACTTGTGCCTAGAAAGTCTGTAGTCTTCTCCTCCAACCAAAAATGTCTAACTTCAAAACTTTACCTATTTTATTCTGCAGTATATACTAACATTTACATTTTCAATTTCTGAAAAGAGTGAATAAAACCAAAGCCCAATTAGAGAATGCTGCTTTATTACCACTGCAATGTTCCACTTAAGACAGTCCTCTGGAATCAGAGCACTCTTAAAAGGGCAGTGGTTTCAGCTGAATAATATATTTTTCCATTTCAAAAATATTTTTTTTCTTTGAGCTTTCATTATTATATACATGGACTCCCTGGTAGCTCCACAGAAAAATATTCTAGCAGAAACCCTAAGGATTCATCTACAAATCCTCTGGTTTCACTAGAACTAAAATAATTTACACAAATTTAGAGATTTTAATACAAACATATATTTAGCAGATGCCATATATAGCCTATACTCTAAACATAGCATCTATATATGATAATAAAGACACATACAATAGGTTTTCTCTTATTTCACAATTGCAGGTTTAACTATAGTACGCATTACTGTAATTTTGGTCTCAATACCTGTATTTGGAGTTCAGGTGGTATTTTTAACCTTAAAGAAACTCAACCATCTCCATTATTTGCAGCACATCTTTCAAATTCAGTAGAAGAAAAGATACCAAGACAGAAAAGTGCCTTTTGTTCAGAGGTAAACCGTTGAAATTACTAAAGCCTTCACTTACACTTGAGCTCTTCAGCCCAAACTGTGCGCATCATGGCAAAATAATAACACAAATATTCTCCTGTCGGATACAAAATCTTTAGAATGTAAACATGCCTCATGACAGCCTATGTCAAAAGTATCCAAAGAAGGAAAGGACTGGGAAGAGAGAGTCCAAGATTTCCGTAGCCACAACAAGACTTGGTCCTCCCCTCAATCGCCGTGACACAACTCTCCCTGCTGCTAACAGGAGTGAACTCTTCAGCAGTATGACCTGTGCAGCAATGTTGAAGAGACTCAAAGACTCCTGACAGATGACAGCAATGAATGTCATGGATACAATCCAATGAATCCGTAACACACAAAAAATTTATTTTTGAAAGAATAACTCAGGTTCCATTTTTAACAGCATTAATGTTTCACTCCGTCAATTCCTGCCAATGGAAACATGCTGAAGAGCCAAATCAAGACATCCTGAAATCTGGCATTCCCACCTTAAAATGTTTTCTTTCATAACGTAACACAGTAGTGAACATGACAGCAATGTTGTAATCTTCTCAACATTATTACAAGAGCGACTATGGTGATTTACTAAAATGGCCCTGGTGTTAATCCAAAACTACAGCTTTGGGGTCTGCTCTCATTTTTATCTAAGCCTTAGTTACAAGCTTTATCATGTAGCACAACCTAAATATTTTATTTCCTCAACAACGAAAAAAAAAATTTTAAATTCTTTATTTCTTACAGGTTTTGACTTCCAAGGTCTACAATTTTTCTTGGCTTTGGAAGCTTTGTGGACCTGGTAGCTATGATGGAAAGCTCCCAAAGCCAGGAATAATTTTAGAAATTCTCTCCAAAGTAAAAGCTTTATCAGAAGTGAAAAAGTGTCAAAGATCTGAAACTTACAGAGGCACAAGCCCAGACAAATCTAAACACAAGCAACTTTGGGTGTCCCCAAAGCTACTGCTCTTTATTGATGCATTTGCTCGTAGGACTTGAATGCACAGTATACAGAGGGAATCGTGCGTTTAGGTTACTAATTTTGCCATTTCCCATTTCCCTCTATTTTCTACTCATAAATCCTGAAAATCCCTGGAAGTCAGTCCCTACTAGATCCAACCACCCATTGATGTCATACATTAAGTCAGAAAGGGTTTGCCTCATCAGAAATAAAGCAAAATCTTGTTGTTTTTCTTCCTAGGGTATTCGTAATGTTTAAGCACTCCTAAGGGTTTACCGACGTTCAGGACATAACTGGGTGAGATACATATTAGTCCAACACAGGAGTTAATGGGCTCCATACAGGTGCCAACGTTCAGCCGCACATTGTCAGACAAGGTGATGGGTTTTGCTGTTGTAGCCTTAAGATTCAACAAGTGGTTGGCATCCTCCATTCCCACACTTTACACAAATATAACCTGAAAGTGCTGGCCCTACACAAAGGGTAAAAGGGCAGAAGGCAGTCGATTTGCTTTTCATCAGAAAGCACTGACAAACCAGGAAAGAAACTTTTTGACTATGAAACAATTCCTTCCCAGGGGTCCTCCCGGAAAAATGCAACTGCCATACCCCTTTAGATCTCAATGTCCCTGTTCTGGCACAAAACACTAACTCAGCTAAAAGTTCCCTACAACTGTGTGGTGCTTTCAGTTGCCCATGCTTTATGAGCTTAAAAAAAAAAATACAGTCAATGTTGTGGTTTCTGATGTGAAACGAAACCTGGAATCTAATTTGAGGCATCAAAATCTAATTACTATTCATCATAACCACTTTTTGGCTGTGTCATTTTCACCTGCAGTGTTCTTGGCTATGGAAAATGTTGAGGTCTATTTATCGGTGTCATTTTGCAGTGATGCATCATTTACTGTTCTTAAGGAAAAAAAATAATATTTCTGTTGCATCAAAGTTGGTATCAAAACTTGGTTTTATTATCAGACTCAAAACTGAGGTCTCTGCCAGTCCTTATCTAGGTAAATCTCCCCCTAAAGTCCCAGTGTTGCCCAAAGAGTGTGGATCAAATCCAGTACGAATGAGAAAGCCCACTATCTCCCACACATACAAAGAACCCCCCACCACTTCCCCAGATCTTCTATAAAGGTGCAATAGGTAAGGGCAGGCTGCCTCAGTAAATTTTTCCACTTGCTTTACTTTTTTTTTTTGACTGATTTTGTTCAAAGTACTATTGTAAAAAAAAAAAGTAAAAAGATAAACACACTTCTGCTAGCAAGTGCCAGAAAAAAAGATATTTTAGCCATCTTTGAACAACATAGACTTGAATTTACATCACCAAAATACCTCTTAATTGTGTTAAAACATTCTGAAAACTTATTGCACACATTTTTCTTCGTAAAATTCAGAGGAAACTTTTGCTTTACAGTCCGTTCTTCACTTGCATGCCCTTTTCCTCTCTCTTTGGAAAAATATATCAATTGCTTATTGAAAAAAAAAAAAAAAAAAGTGTTTCGGCATGGCTGACCTGTAAAGATATGGAGCTAAGCAGAGCCAGTGCATCCACTCACTCTGATATGCACACATGATATGCAATTAAAATCTCCATTCACATTCCTACGGGGTTGTCAATCAAGAGAAAAGCCTTTTTGACAACATCCAGTGAAGCGTACCAACTAACTGCTGAACAGGAACTTAAACAGTAACAGCTTTTGTTACTACCGAGAATGGATTTTACCAAGATTGGGCTTGGTTGCTGAAGAAATCATTACGTTAAAATTTGGGGGGCTTTTCATTAAAAATTAAAATGTGTCACAAGGCTACTGTGTGTGAAGCCATCGTGTTATGTAATACATGAGGGTTATCAGATATATGTGAAAAAACCTCTAACCTTTCTTGGCTGGAGGAAATCATTTAACCTTTCGTATTTAGAACAATGAACAATGATCACAGGCCAGTTTTCAGCAAGAGCAGAACATTATTCTAATTGCATGTTGTCTATTTAGTAGGTACCAAATCTCTTTTATAACATTATAAGCTGCCCAGCCACAACACTAACACTGTAAAAGGCTTGCTACTGCCAAAAATTATGCTGTGAACAATTTCTTACTAACACACTGGAAAATCATGTGGCTCAATTATACATATTTGCAACTCCTTGAAAATACATTAACTTTCAGTTCATGACAATAGATGAACAGTGCAGATGCTAACATTTACTTTCCGATACCCAGTTGGATAATTCACAACTCGTAAGGGCATTAGGGTGCTTTAAAATCAAATCTGTAAAGGTAAAACCAGTAAAAAGAATTAGGTCGTTATTAATCTGCTGTTTGTGTTTTGAGCACTAACCTTGAACTAGAGTTTTCAAACGTGCTCACATTATTAGATATTGAAATATTTGCCCTCTTGCTTATCACACTCCGTAAGTGAAGAGAGAGCAGATGCATCCTGACTATTAACAGTCATGACAAATTGCCTTACTAATGAATGTTACACACTGAAAGTGCCATAACCGATTAAACTACGGTTTCCCACTACCAGACAGAGAGAGACTTGGGAACTCCAGCAGTGGACAACTCTGATGTTCTGCCAACAGGCCTTCAGGGCACAGTGTGGTATTTTGAAAAACACACTGTAAATTCCGTATGAATATATTCTAACAGACTATGTGTATACAACAAGTTTTAAAGAACATTAGACGAAACAGCTTAGGTTCATCGCCGACGAGCCATGTAAAATGGATGTGTTTTACCAATTTCAGTATCATTACAAGGCTGCACTGGGGAAGATTTCTGTTGGGTTCCTCTGCCTCTCTCCCCACCTCCCCAAATATTGCTTGTGCTTTGCTTTCACATAAAATCTTTCTTTTGTCAGTCTCTTTGTCGGTGCAAAATTGGCAGCGGTTCAAATTCAAAGTACTCCTATTCATTTACTGACCATTAAACCAATGTCATTCTAGTTCACATCAGCCAGAGAGCTAAGCTCTAAAAAACATAAAAGGCTTGCTTCACTACGGACGAATAATGTGTACATTTTTACAGAGCTTAAACCTTAATGCTGTGCCTGAAACTAACAATACAGTATATCTTATCATTCCTTTTTCGCAAGCAGGCAGCTGCTGAAACGCTTGCCACTTCAAAATATCAATTGCTTGCCAGAGTTGTCCTCAGCACACCCTGTCAAACTCATGGATATTGTGCAACGAAAATGGTGCAGGGCTGAAGCTAGAAATTGTGTCAAATTCTGCTGTAAGGGTATGATGTGCAAACAACAACGAATGACAACCGTAGAGACTCCAAACAATAGCAACGGAGCCAGACACTACATATATCACAACTGTGCCTGTACATATTTTATTGTATGTATTATATATACAAAGCATGACAAATGTGTCATTGAAGCTATGTGCTACACCAAATAGAAACCCTTCAGCTAGTTACGCTTTTTCCTTTCTCTTGATGGAAGTGTAATGGTATTTTTCTGCCCTCGGAACATTTGTTTGTAAATCACACAGCCCAAAAAAAAAAAAAAAACCAAACAAAAAACAAAAAAAAAACAACAAGCAGGTTTTCAAAATGAGTAACAGAAAACAAAAAGCAATACTACAAGATGAGAAAATGAGATTTTGTTCAATTAACACTTTTGCTTTTCTCTAAGGACACATAGCCAGGCTACCTTAAAGAATATCCCAGGCTATGCAAGACAACTACAACATCACTGCGCCCATAAATTACAGTGTACCTAATTTTAATGCAGATAGGTGCTGGCCTATTAATTTGCATGTTTCCCTGGCAAAATGGAAATCCCACGGGAGTATGTTCTTTGTATAAAATGCATTTTAAAAAACCTCTATGAATACAGCAATTAATCTATGCTAAAAAGGAAAACATAAGTCACTGCTATAAAATTACGTATGGAACCCAGAGGAAGCAGTGCTCATATATACACACACGTATACATGCATCTCTCCATGTGTGTGTGTGTGTGTGCACGTGTGAATGCTTGTTACATAATCACATGGGTTTTTAGTTATTATTTCTATAACATGTCTTAACTAATGAAGATTCAGCCTCTAAATACAATCTTAAATTAGCTGAGGAAAAAAATTAAAATTGCCAAACTAAGTAACAAAGTAAATCATAAAGTAACCACAGAATGCTAATCTTACATTAAAGAAACAACACATAGCTGTGATGAAAAACAAATGTTTAGTTGGAAAGAGGAGTGCAACAGCCTCCAAGAGCGTGCGGGTTGCAAAAGCTGAACGCACGGGATTCCATGAGGGTCATTAACCAATATAATCCTCCCCGAAATGAATAGATACACCATTGAGGTGTTAATAAATATTTTGGAAAGAGAATAGGTGTTTTAGGTGCTCGGGGTTGCTGACCTTTGCTGTGTTTATTAGCGGGACAATGATGCATTATTAACACACAGCAGCTGTACCTGAACCGCCGCCATGAACA
>NW_010121158.1:55206-63000 GCF_000699245.1 Pterocles gutturalis
TTTATAGCCATCAGGGGAGGGAGATGGGAGCCCTTTATTAGCCACTCCACATGATTAGCACATTAGGTGAACTTTAGTAGGCAAATTAGCTCTTATTGAAATATAATGTTGGCTATAACTAATTCTAAACATGATTTAAAAAACTTCCCAATGAAAAACTAAGAGTTTTACTACCATTTAGCGGATTACTGGCTAGGCCACTAAAAAAAAATAAAAAATAAATTCTTCTTTTCCTTCGTTCAACCAGCAAAAACAACAACCATGTCTCACAAAAACTTATTGCGCTATGATAAAACCACTGAAGTGGGTGACTTCCACATCATGAATATTTTTCTTCAGAAGTGTAAAAAAACATAAGCAGACATTTCCAACACAATTAAGAAAACTGATAATGAAGAAAAAGAACCTTGCCTATAAAGATTACAAGCAATTCTTAAAAAAAAAAAAAAAAAAAAAAACAGTTTGCCAATATATTTTCAAGACTTAACTTGAAAAAATAACACCATGATTTACTTCAAAAAGCTTAATTTTGGATAAGATTATCCCATTAGCCTTCACAACCCAACACAGCACGGAGAGTCCATTACGAGCAGTTTTTTATGGCCCAGCAGAAAGTCATTAACATAAAATAAATCATTAGCTTTGATATTAAGCCTCTACCATCCGCAGGTTTCTATGACGAATGTTCACAACTGTGTCTGCCACGTGATAAATTACACTTTTTTGAAAGGTTATCATCCCTTTTCACCAATATTTTTCCATTTACTATTTATTATTGTTTCAGTTCGATGTAAACACGATGACTGTACATAAGAAACCAATGTTTTCTCTTATTCATGAACACAAACCTACGCACTTTTGGCCACCAGAATATGACTTCTAAGCCAGATACTCATAATACAGGATAGAAATGATGGATTCTCAAAGTTCACTTTCTTCAAAGGGAGCAATACATAATAAAACAGAAACACGTGTGTATGCACATATAAAGTAGCGTTGATACAATAGGAATTTATACATATCCATAATCTTCTCACTCTTCTGGCAGGAACTGTCTGGATAAATCTTTAGCTTTTCACTGCAGACTTCATACTTCCTTTACTGACCCACTTCCCTAAGCACAGGTTCTCACTGTCTGATTTCAGAGTTCCGATTTCTTCTTGCATATAGAATAAGTAACTGCAGTTCACTGCAGATTTCCTTAATATAACAAAAACACAACTAGCTACAGTAACTTCCATTTAACCTTTAAGACCATATAATCATCACCAACAGTACCAGGAGACAAAAGTACTACCGCAGCAGCTCAATGTCCATGCTTAGCTAGCAGTACCTTTGAAAAAAAGCCACTCATGACAGTTTCGATTGGCAGAGACTGGTTTAACAGTCAAGAATGCGAATGCTAAAACATTCTGACATTTCCACTAACCTGGATTTGTCAGATGCTCGTCTAATTCAACTATGTTTTGCAACTCAGAAAGCAGCATGTTTCTTGGGAGGAAACCATGCTAGAAGGGTCTATGGCAAACCAAACAGCAGCCCAGTGAAAAACACTAAATGAACAGTTCAGGAACAGTGTTAGCATATGTGCAATTGAAAGATACGATATAAATATTAGTAGAGCCATACAAAATTAAAATGCTAAAAATAAACTACTTACTGCAAACTTAAGAAGAAAAAGAAAACCACATGCATTACAAATGTCAGTTGCACCAAGATCTCTGCTTTTGCTCTGCAAAAATAAAACTTTGAAGCTCTAAGTCAAGAGTTAAACATTTTATTCAATGCCCTGACTTACCTAAAACTGATCACAACTGATGAACATAAACTGCAGATACTCCACCAGAAGGGGAGACAAGATTATTGGAGGGGTTCAAGGCCAGGTTGGAGGGGTTCAAGGCCAGGCTGGATGAGGCTTTGAGCAACCTGGGCTGGTGGGAGGTGTCCCTGCCCATGGCAGGGGGGTGGGACTGGATGATCTTCAAGGTCCTTTCCAACCCAAACCATTCTGTGATCCTCTGATTCTGTGCACTTCCTGCTGTGGAAGGGCAATGTTTGTTGCTGCTGATAATGCTCCATAATCTGTGCCTAACCCTAGAATACGCAATGTTGCCATTTTCCAACTGAATGCGGCAGGGAAAAATGTTATAACCAAGAAAATCTCATTCAGGTTGATGTGAATTCCATGTCTGAAAGTATCTTGGAAGCGGTGCTACAATTAACAGTCATTTGGAGTTTCTGCTATAAACCATGTTTTGCAGCAGTTTGTAACTCCACGTTTTTAATGAGAAATCACACCTTGGGTAGAAAATCGGCACCGAGCTGCATAACTAAAACAGCAGAATAGAACAGAACAGAATAGGATAGACTATTACAGTTGGAAGTGACCTGCAACAATCATCTGGTCCAACTGCAACAATAAAACAGTTCAATTTGGTTAGGCTATATTTAAAATAAGTATTTTTGTATTTTTGCATATGCAGCCCATGGCAGACATCCACAGAGCATGTGTCCGCTTCAAAAAGACAAACAAAGCTGCCGTCAGTTCCAGAAGCCAAGGTCCGTACCAACCCAGGGACTACCCTCTCACCGCGAGAAGTGGTGCTTTCAGGTCACTCTTGAGCCACACTGAGAGAGCAGTCAAAGGAAGCTTTTTACTTCCACTGTCTCAGCTTTATTATATCTGCCCATTAATACAGGATTTAAATATCCAAGAATTCAGATATAAATCCTACTGTGATTGGGACATTTCTCTGCTTAATATAAAGTCACATTTTAAACACAGTGCATTTTCCAATGCTTCTGTATCGAGTTAGCAAGATAAGAAAGTCCTGCTAAGCTGTGAATCTGAGGACAGGAGGGTGCTCAGCTCTTCCCAGTGAAGTGCGATCATCCCCAATGTGCACTGAATCCAACAGGAGCTGGGACTGCCCAGTCCTCCACACTTTCAGCTCCTTAAATGCAGCTCCAGCTGCTCTTTGATTTAATGCAAACACCAAAGGTATGGCATGCACTGTAGTGTTTAGCTAATTCAGCATTCTTAAGAGTTTACACTTTTCACTTTTTTCAGAAGACCTCATGATAGGCTGGTTGAGGGTTTATGCCCTAGAGATGAAACATATCACTCTGGCAAGAGAATAAAACACAATTTCTCTCAAGGTATTGATGTCTGACAGAAAGAAAAAAAAAAAGAATGACTCTGAATGCCTTGGTTTATAGAACATCTTGGAGAAAGATTTCTCAAAAGCACATACATAAATCATTTTCTGTATTCCACTAAAATTGGGACCACTGCTTTTCAGAAACACTGGAATTTAAGGAGGCACACTTGAGGCTTGTCTATAACTCTGAGACTACATTCTAAGGTCTAGGAACCCCGGAAGAAAAAAAGTTCGTTTCCCTTCTTTCTGTGCGGTATTTTTTGAAACTTACTAAAATACTTAACACTTAAAAATCAACAGTCAACACCCAGGTAGCTGCTTAATCTTTTCTTTTAGAGGCACCAACAAATTTCAAGTATGATTCTAACGCTGTAGGGGACAAGGCAGTTGTCTAAGGAAAAAAAAAAAATACGCCCAGAATAAACAAATGGTGATCTATTACATGAGCATAATCTAAAATCCTGCCAAAACACTAACACAGCATTTCAGCTTCAGAGCTGTCCTTCACAGCACTGGCCTTCCACTATTCTGAGTTCAGATAGAGAGGGGTAGAAGCAAGCCACTGGAAATAATGTACACTTTGTAAACAGCCACGGAACATTTTACGTAGAGTAGTCTCTATGGTGGGGTTAAGCTTACACAATAAATTACTTTAAACACTGTATACAAATATATGCACTTTTGCTCCGTGGAATTCTGGTTATGAGTGGGATTGTTACCTGCTTACAAAGCACCGCATTATATCTCCTTATCCACTTCTACCCAATGTCATGCTGCTGTTTTCATTTTGAAGGGTTTTGCTTCCCTCTCTCTCTTTTTTCCCCTCTGTATTTCTCTTTTAAAAAACAACTACAGTCTATCATTCTGCCTCTGCTGTCTGGCTGTATTTTTCCACTGCACTGACAACTAACACAGTGAATACAAGAAAGATGAGTTGTAGGCTCCTGCATTTTTGAACCAGGTAGCAAATCACAGAAGAATCTAGTGCATAATCCTGCAAGGCTAACCATTGGGAGCAGTAAAGACCATTATTTTCTCCCTGCTGTTGGCAAGGGTCAGCACCCCTGTCATTAGCTGTGTCAAACGATAATTATATAACTGCACTTTATGGGAGCAGATATCCAAAAACACTGTAAAGTTGCAGGTATGAAAATATACCAATCCTTCTTAGAATACTGATCAAAGTGGTCTTTGGAGGTGACACTTCAATACGGAAAGCCACAAGGATGTTATTTATTGCTCTCTACATAAACATTTAAACTTATCATCCGACTTCTTCAAGCAGCTGGAAATCCCTGACCATATTCTTCTAGCAAACTAAGACTCTCGGATTATCCAAGTTATTTCTTTTGTAGAATTCAACTCAATTAAGGAACATGATGTTTCTTAAAATAAACTTCAACTGAACAGCCTACTGGTATTAGGCTGTAAATGTCTGAAACACCATTATTCAAGTTTCAAGAGGCGAGCAGTACAACTCCAACTCTAAATCTGTCTGTCCAGCGTAAGAGCTCCACTAAGTTATTTCAAAGGCTGACCTATATACCACTGCATACCGTCCATTCTGTCTGTTTGTATAAGAGATACCTCACACAGTTGTCATAACCAACATTGTTTGCATTGTTCTTTCACTTTTCTCTGCAAGAGAAACAAGGAGAAGCCTGCATAACAATATATGCAGAGTGTAACGAGCTTTCACAGCAGATAGAGAAATATTAGCCTAAGATGCTTAGAATGCTATTTTAGGTTTATGAAATAAAGATCTAAGCAGTCGTCTGAAACAAAGCCTGCCAACTGAAAACTGTAAGATAAGAGACGACTGTTTGAATCTACATTATTGCATTTTCCTTTGGCTACAGAAAAATGCACTGTCAATACTTCCCATGCATGTGCCTGGAAACTCACTCACTCACGCGCTACAAACAATCACCTGATCAGGAAAAAAACTAGTGTTAACAGGACAATTAGAAAACTTAAAAGCATAAGTATTTGTGGAATACATTCTAAATTACCAGCAGCTCAAGCAGACTTAAAATATAAAGAACCAAAATCTTCCATATTTGTCAAAAAAAAAAGATGAAAACCAAACAAAAACCCAAACCCAAAACAAAACCAACAAACAAATAAAAAACCCCGAGGTATGAAAACAAGGGCCAAACACACTAATTAAGTGCCCAAAGCAAGTTTTAACTAACTTTACAAGAAACAAGATCCAGTTCTGAATGAGTTTTGCAGGTGAAGACCTAGCGAAGACCACCATTCCCACCCAGAACGCAGACCCATCCCACTCCAGCCATCACCTCCTTCCTGGCAGAGATCAAGAGCAACCACTTGCCCAAACTTACAGAACACACAACTCTGCAGGCCTCCCGCCCCTCAAACTCCCTAAATACACACGGCATGGACATGAGTGACAGAGCAATACTGTAACATGGCATGTTTAGAACAAGCCAGATAAGTTTTCACAGCAATGTTCATCATGCAGGGCGAAAGGAGAGAGTGAAGGGGATGAAAAATTAAATGTCCAGTAAATGTACGCCTCCAAGGGGCCTGGCAAACCTGCTCTGTCCATTTAATGTAATCAATGGGCAGTGGCAAAGGCATCTTAAAAAGACATTCATCCTGTACTTGGGATCTTATATCGAATCATTCCTGGTAAGTCTTTTCCAAGCATAAAACATATGTCTTATGACTGTGCACTTTTAAGCACATTATCAGTTCAGGCAAAGTGAAATAGAAGAGTTGCAACTTGTCTACAGAATGAGTGTCTCATTTGCATTTAAAAAGAACAGTTTGCTCCCTCATACATGGAATGACTTAAAAGAAGCTTTAACCAGCTAGTCAAGAAATTCTGAAAATGACTTTCTAAATTAATTTATTTGATTTGCAGTGCAACCCACCAAAAATGATTTAAGGAACTTAATTGGAAAATGATTTAATATATTAAAGTAATTCCTGATTTTCCAAAGCATTTAGCTTTGAAATTAAATCTGGCCCACTACCTCAAGAATGATGAGTGAAATGTGTATTCAAGTCATTACCTCCTTTTTGAAGCTTTAAACCACCGATAAGTTTAAAAACATTTGTCCAGTTTCATTGCCAAATGGGTCTTCAGACACTTTGGTGCTGAGGTCACTAATATTAGCCTAAGCTTCTCACTTGGCAACACTTCATGGTTACAATTTACCAAAACACACCACAGAGAAAATAAACTCACGCCACAAATCAAAGGTAGCAGTAGCCTCATGATTACTCAGAACATCTACAAAAAAATAACGTACACATCCAGGCTCCTACGCATCTGGACTCTTCCTGCTCAACAAAGTTCATTCCTGGTACAAACTTCTGATCTATCGAGCAGGTTTGGCAGATGCAGCAACACACAGTTACTTGAGACACCGCTAACAACCATACCTCTGGGATGTCTCTCGGAATATCCTTAGGCGTCCAGCACAAAGGGACAGATTTATCCCTGAATGCTATAACTCCATGGAGTAGACGCGAAACGCAGACAGGATGAATCTGCTCCTTTCTGTTGTGACTGGTAGATGAGACCATGTGGGAAATCTTTCCTAAAAACTCAGGAGGGCTTCGCCCCGGCGCTGCAGGCTCCGCACTGGGGCACAGGCACACGCGATGTCCCCGTTTATCTCCGACCCGCCGCAGCTGCCCGGGATGAGAGAGCCGGCTCGGAACAGCTGGGACGTGAGACCCTCATCACAATACCCCCCGCGGACCGGGCCGGGCCAGGTCCTCCCACCCCCCCGCGGCAGCGGGCAGCCCTGCGGACCCTGCGCACGGCGGAGTTTTCCGTCGGGAAAAAAACAAAACCATGTGCTGCAGCCTGCCAGAGACTTCCCAGGGCAGGTTCCTAAGCAAGCGCCTCAGCACAGGTTTAAACACATCTTTCGGGGAGCGCTGCCTCACGGCTTTCTCCCCCCCCGCCCCCGGCGAGGGTGTGCTCCAGAAGCGCTCTGGGCAGCTCGCACTGCTCCTGATTATTTCCTATGGCCGGCGTTTGATTCATGTGCAAAGCCTATTCCGTAACAGGCAGAGAAAGTGCGGCTCATGCATAAAGCACCAGCTGGCTCAGGCCACAGAGGCTGTAACAATGCAGGAACCACAGCCCCCTTGCTTGGCAGCAAAAGTAACGCAAAGTGCTCCGGGATAGCAGCACCGAACTCTCGTAACCAAAGCCAGGATCCGGGCTAGCACGAGCCTCCTCTGCAGTTCCCCCTTCACCAGAGCTCGGGGACCTAAAACTTAGCTCTTCTCAGGCACTGACCCTATTTGCAGAGGCTTAATCAAGTTACAGAGAAATTGGTAAGGCAGTTGCACAGCCGGGACAAAGTCGAACCCGTGTTCTGAACCGACCTGTCACCCTTATAGTGCATATATAGAGATGTGTGTGCATGTATATATCTATATACACACGTCACATACACAGGCACAAACGAGCTCCCGGCACCCCCAAGTACCGCTTTGACACATGAACTACAGGGTACACGGCGGGGCAGAGAGTTTCTGCCGGTTCGCGGTGGGCGCATTCTCATTAACAAGAGCCCTGGAAATTCAAGTCCTCCGCGTTAACATCCTTGCCCACGCTGTTTCTCCGACAGGGAAGATGTTATGG